>NC_134777.1:92205483-92207983 GCF_046742065.1 Oratosquilla oratoria
AACAAGTGAGACACTGACAATCTCCTATCCAGATGAATACGAATTTTACGAGAGCTGATAAAAGATACACATGGTTTTGTATGTACACATATGAGACACGAAGTGAGAAAGAGAGAGAGGGTAGGAATGGAGAATTTTAGCACATTGTGAAAAGCTGAAAACAGTAGGATCAAGGCACAAAAAGAAATAAGTAAAGCAACAAGTATCTTTCAATGCGCATATTTTAAATTCAACGACTAACTAGGAATAAATTAGATCAGGCCTCAAAGGGGTCAAATTAAAATTACTAGGCGTTGTCCACACGTCTGCAAGCGCTTATTGAGCTGTTATGAAATCCCGTAAATCCGACGAAAAACATCCCGGAGAACGACGTACACCGCCGTTTTAGATCAACCAATGAACGGCGCGTAAGCGACGTGACGTCACTTCTGGCCATGGTTCTCGCAAAAACGTAGAGATAAAGTCGAAATATATACTACCTAGTCCGACAAAGTCGCGTTTTTGATTAACTGTTTACGACGTCGAACATTATTATTATGCAAATCGATTCCAATCGGGCGATTATGAATTAGCCCCAGCCCGTTGCAAGCGGTACGATTGTAGGTACAATACCCCCAAGCATGTGGCCTGAGTACAATGAACTTCACTGTATAATTATTCAAGTGGTCTGGTCAACAAACAAGTAAATGGGTACTAGGCGTCCCTTGGGAATTAATAATTCCTTTCCATGTTGTGGGGCAGGAGAGAACGACCCCTGGGAACAATCATTAAAACCCTTGAAACTACCAACGTAACTAATATTCATCAACAACGATTGTAAACAAAGTAGTGGAATCATACTTTCGTGGTGGATATTTGCCTTTCTAATGTTTCAAAATAGTTGGTTCGTCGCTCTTAGAGCTGAATAAATAATATTCATTTTGTCCTATATTTTTTCGTTTGAATTGAACTTGTTGGCAAAATTATTGGGCATGCAGCGGGTAATATAATTCTTATTTCTAATTTACTATTGCTAGATTACCTACTGTCTTATCGAAGGAGGGCCTTCCGACATTCACAACAAAATTACTAGTATCACCTGATACAGAAGGAATTAACCAAGGATATTTTATTCATCTCCTTTTCACTCCACCAACCCCACCACCCCCACCCTGTCTCAGTGGCCAGAGAGTCAAATGAGTAGAAGATTGGATCTGAAGGTTCATAAGGAAATGATAGTGGAAATTATGTTCAAAAGATTTTTTTCTCTCTGCGTACGTGCCAAAGTTACTGACATTAAGTTTCTGAAACTAAGGTCAACAGACGGAGCTCTCTTAGAAGGGCTTTTCTTGGCTAGATAAAATCGCCCGGCGTCAGGCATAACAAAGTCACTAAAGTTTCAGCTTCTCCCTCACGAGTGCACGGAGCTCTTTTTTCCAACTGAGCGAAATCGCCTGACGTTAACCAGAATAAAATCATTATGAAATACTTTAGAGCATTGGGTCTCCACTGGGGGCCCAGGAGACCCACCCTGGGGGTCCGGAGGAACTCCTGAAAGGGTCCGGTGGCACAAAGCTTCCGGGTTCCAGTGGATCCCGGACGATTCCTTTCAGAGTCGAAGTGGTCTCCAGAAGGTCAAAAACAGGAGGCCATGAGCAAGCAGATCGAGAGCCACTTCGCAAAAAGGTTCCTCCTCTCTCCCGGGTAGGTCTTATTATCTTGTGGCTAACGCACAGGGAAGGGGTAGTTACAGGTAGCCATTGGGAATAGATCCTGGGTCTTTGTACTCACGAGGCGAGATCGGAGCCCAGCGCACCACATCGGTACAAGGAGACAGTATAATGAAAGAGAGAGCATGAGAATATTTACATTGTGTCCATGAGGAACTTTTGGTCATCACTGTGCACAGGGACTTTGAAAAATAGACGAAAAAAATTAACTCCTTTGCAAACGAGGGGGGGGGGGAAGGATGTTTCATGGATTTTAATGAAATAGCTTGACGGCAACAAGAATGAAAATAAATCTATCACACGGAACAGACTTTTTTTTTTATCAAGATGGCCTATATAACTCCTTTGCTGTCGTGGGTCTATATCATACTTCGCGTGGCACGGTTGGTAGAGCTTCATCCTCATGAGCATGAAGACCCGTGAACGATTCCCAACTGACACAGACGACTACTACCAGCCCCGAGTGAGTACACTGGAAAAAAATTACTCCTGACATCTTGCCTGTGGTACGCAGGATAATAAGACTATACACAGATATACAAGAATGGCAGGCTGCATACTTCGCGAGGCAGAGTGGAGGAGGAGGAGAGGTGAGGTCGACGTGGTGGAACGCGGAGATCTTCGGCGGGTATGTAAGTATGTTGATTATATGGAAATGTATGTACTCTAAAGAAGTCCTGGTGAAGACGAAACGTCAGAATAAATCCCCAACAGTGTGTTTATCTCACTACCCTTCCACTCGTATACCAGAGAGCCTTCTTCCCCTTATAATTGTAAGAATTTAAAGCTCT
>NC_134777.1:92235483-92237983 GCF_046742065.1 Oratosquilla oratoria
GGTCGCTGATTGTGTAGGTCATTCTCTGTATGTGAGAGGCGTTAGGTTGTATTTTACTGTATAGTGATCAAGAGTGATTTCTTATGACTAAGGATATTAATTTCCTTCATGGGGTTGTGGTGGTGTCACTCAAATGGAGAGTTTTGCATTGAAATATCCTAGTTGAAGATATGGGGTCCGGGTATTAGTTAACTAAGGTCTGATGGTGCTTCAAACGTAATAATTTGTGATGGAAGCAAGTATGAGGAACACATAGTTATTCTATGATGCAGGAAATTTTTGGCTGTAGTGGCTTGGAGTGGAGTATGGAGTGTGAATATTAGTGATAAGACGTTTGAAAGCATGAGGATTGCCGTACCTTCTCGTTTACCTTGTGTGGGATGAGGGGGATAGGTATGTGGTACAGCCTTTTCTGTGGGCGTGGGGCGCGTGTGCCAACCTGTGTTTCTTGTAAGTAGATGCAGTTAGGTTTACTGTTGGAGTGTCATGCAAGGGGACTGAGTAATGTGCATACACGCTTTCTAGAAGGCAACATCGTTGTCCAGCGTGTCCAAAGCGCTGATAGTTGAAGCATTGACGTGAGACTGGATAGTATTTCTTCACTTCATATCTTAGATAGTTAACTGCCAGTATTGGGGTATTGATTACTGTACCTTTTATATCTTTCTTTACCCGATATACTTTATTACTTTTGGTTGTCTCACTGTTCTTTCCATTATTTCTTCTTTTGTGTGTTATCGTAGAGGTGGAATGTGGTCTACTCCCACACTGACTAACTGTGCCGCTCCCTATCTTCGCACAGGACGACCACTGGGCCTACACCACTAAAGGGCTTCCAGAGATTACAATCTCCTGGAAGTTATTGTTAGTTGGTGGGAGAGACGGTGACTGAATATACTCTCATCCTCAGTGTTACCCAGGGGCACCATTTGGAGGTGATGAGGTATCAGTTGGTTTTCGTTCAACCTGTTTACGAATCTCGTTTTGAGACCTTGCTTCTCTCTTCTTAGGTAGGCGATAGGATGGAGAGACGTACAAAACCTTGAAATGGAATCCATAGTAGGCAAGGAAAATCTTATCCCCGACGGCGGAAGAGGGAAAGGAAGAAAGAAAGGAAGGACGGGGGGAGAGGTTAATGAAGAAAGAGGGAGAGAGGAGGTTAGGGAGATAGGGGTTTAGGGAAGGAGAGGTTAGGGAGAGGGGGTGTATGGTGGAGATGGGATGAGAGAGCAGGGACGGGCTAGGGAGGGAGGAAGCATGGGAGGAAGGGAAGGACTAGTTAAAGGGGAGAGGAGAGGGAAGAGAGAAGATAAAGAGAGGGAAAGAAGGGAAAGGATAGCTACGTTCGTGCTCACAGAGAAAATGTATTCATTTTGAGACAAGCAAACAGGAATTGAAGTACAATGGAAAAATATTTGTATGATTGCAAAATATAATTTTCTTGCTAAGGTTTAAGATAAAATGCTAGAGACTTTTAAATGATGATTTTCATGGGAAGCTAATGAAGAGGTGACATATGCATCCATCATGACGTCATGAATCAGCGCCAATGTCCATATATGGGCATGATGCTCAAACTTATACGCGTTACAAGCGTCCATGGATATTCTTACAGGGGTCAGGGGTTAATTGACTAATTTGGTAATGACGTCATCTCATGAATGTTCACTCCCCATGCTGCCATGCGACTATTGAGCTCATGAATACCATCATTACCACTAAAATTCTGTCCCTCATCACCCGTACTCCCGCCCTCAACTAAACTAATTCACCGAATCGTTCAGTTCCAAAAGTCACTTTTTTGCTGAAAGACATCCCCTGGTGCCAGCCATTATAGTTTCTTATGTGCGTCATTGGAGTTAAAAGAGAGTTAAAGAGTAGAGAGAGTTGATCAACCCAGTTTTCCTCTTCCATCAAAGAAGCTTTAAGACAAGCCTTCCATTTCGAAGGAAACCCCTCAGGTAGATAGGATAATTAAGTAAATAGATAAATGATTAGACATACAAGTAAATAAATGGATACATAAATAAATATATAAGTAACTAATTGAATACATAAGTAAATATATAGATAAGTAACTAATTGAATACGTAAGTAAATATATAAGTAACTAATTGAATACATAAATAAATGAATGAGAAATTAATAAATCAACAAATATAAACAAATAAATGAACAAGTAAATGAATACACAAGCACAAACAAACAAATAAAAAATGGATAAACAAAAATCCCCTGACATGGCTCCAAGGTCTCTGTTAGCAGCCTCGTCTGACAGTTTGGCGAGATTTGGAGGACTTGTGTTTTTTCCACACTTTTTCTCAGGTTTTAGCTCGCCTTTTAATATTCTTGCAAGAGGTACCTGTGCTTGGCTTTGACTCTAGCCCAGGGCCAAAGACAGAGTCTCCCTCCTTTCCGACGACCATTGCCGTGGCCCTGCCGCCCGTTCCTACCATGGTTGGCCACGTTGTGGAAGGCCGTCTCACCAACCCTCGGCTTC
>NC_134777.1:92242983-92260483 GCF_046742065.1 Oratosquilla oratoria
GTGATCCAAAGACCAAGGTGAATACACACACACACACACACACACACACACACACACACACACACACACACACACACACAGGGCTGAAATAATTTCAGTATCGCTGCGCTTCGATTCGTTACTCCAACTCTCGTGGGCGGGGAGTTAGGGTGTGTGTGCGTGTAAGGTCATCGCATTACCCATAGATCGGTCATACGAGCTCTGAGGTCTCTTCCGGGAGGGAAATAGCTGTCGATCACGAGTCCAGCACGTGATCCAAAGACCAAGGTTAATACACCCACACACACACAGCAGTGTGTGCAAACACTATTCAAGATTTTAAGAAAAAACTTGATGCTGAAAGCTACAAAGACGGGTCACCACGAGCATAGCTCCCTTCCCGTACAATACAACTTGGTAAAACTAGGTAAATACACAAGGTGGCGTGGTTGGTAAAGCCGGCTGTCACTACGGCGGTGCGGGTTCGATTCCTGCCCAGGGTTGAAATACCAATTTCTGTATCGCTGCGCTTCGAGTCGTTACTCCAACTCCCGTGGGCGGGGAGTTGGGTGTGTGTGCGTGTGCGTGTAAGGTCGCAGCATTACCCATAGATAGGTCATCTAAGCTCTCTTTCGAAAGGGAAATAGCTGTCGATCACGAGTCCAACACGTGATCCAAGACCATGGTGAATCACAAACACAAGACTCGATGGCGCGGTTGGTAGAGTTCCCGGCTGCCACTACGGAGGTCCGGGTTCGAATCCCGCACAGTGCTGAAATAATTTCAGTATCGCTGCACTGCGAGTCGTTACTCCAATTCTCGTGGGCGGGGAGTTGGGTGTGTGTGTGCGTGTAAGGTCACAGCATTACCCATAGATCGGTCATATATGAGCTCTGAACTCTCTTCCGGGAAGGAAATAGCTGTCGATCATGAGTCCAACACATGATCCAAGACCATGGTGAATCACACAGAAGCGACGGGCGAAACTTCTAAATTTAGTCTTTTAAATGCAAAACCAAATGAAAAAGTTTGCCAATTGAATGTGCAACGCTATTGAGGGTTACAGTAGAAGCAAAACATCGCTAGTTCCAACTTTGGGTTAGGTTGGGATAGGTTAGGGTTGTTAGGTTGGTTTGGTTAAATTAGTTTAATTTAGGTTAGGTTAAGTTAGGTTAGGTAAGATTAGGTTTGTTAGGTTACGGTAGGTTAGGTAAGGTTAGGTTAGTAAAGGTTAGGCCAGGTTATGTTTGGCTAGGTATGGTTTGACTTGGTTTGGTTAAGTTAAATATGGTTTGGTTTGGTTAAGTTATGTAATGTTTGGTTAGATTAGGCTATAAGGTTTGGTTTGGTTTGGTTAGGTAAGGTTAGGTTGGGTTTGGTTAGATTAGGTTGGGTTTGGTTAGATTAGGTTATAAGGTTAGGTTAGGCTTGGTTAAATTAGGTAAGGTAAGGCTAGGTTTGGTTAGGTTAGGGTAGTTTAGTTTAGGTTAGGTTAGTTTAGGTTACGTAAAGTTAGGTTAATTTAGGTTTGGTTAGGTTAGGTTTGGTTAGATTACGCTAGGTTGGGTAAGGCTATGTTAGAAAAGGTTATGTCAGTTAGGTTTTAGCTTGGTTTGGTTAAGTTATATTACGTTTGGTTTGGTTAGGTTAGGTTAACTTTGGTTTTGTTTTGTTTGGGTAGGTTAGGTTAGGTGAGGTTAGGTTAGGTTAGGTTAAGTTAGGTAAGGTTATGTTTACGTTAGGTTTGGTTGGGTTAGGTAAGGTTTGGTTTGTTTTGGTTAGATAAGGTAGGTTTGGTTAGATTTGGTTAAGGTTAGTTTGGATTGGTTTGGTAAGGTTAGGTTTGGTTAGGTTAGGGTAGGTTAGGTTTTGTTAAGTTAGGTTAGTCTAGGATAGGTTGTTTTTGGTTAGGCTAGGTTTCATTAGGTTAAGTTAGGATTGGTTAGGTTAGACTAACTTAGATATCAGATTACGTTAGATTAGATAAGTTAGGGTATGGTAGGTTAGGTTAAGTTAGGCTATGTTAGGTCATTTTAGTTTAGGCAAGGTTGGGTTAGATTAAGTTAAGTTTAATTAGGTTAGGTTAGGAAAGGTAGGGTTATGTTTTGTTAAGCAGGGTTAGGTTAGATTACGTAAGGCTATGTCAGGTTAGGTTAAATTGTGTTAGGTTATGTTGGGTTTGGTAAGGTTAAGTTACGTTAAATTGGATTAGGTTAAGTTTGGTAGGTTCATTTTTGTTAGGTTAGGTTGAATTAGGATAGCTTAATCTAGGTTAGGTTAGTTTAGCTTAGGTTAATTTAGGATGAATTAGGGTAAATAATCGTAGATTAGGTTAGGTTAAGTTAAATTGGATTAGATTACATTATGTTAGAGTGGGAAAGGTTAAATTTGGTTTGGTTAGGTTATTTTAGGCTTTGTTAGGTTATGTTGATCTAGGTAATTTTGGGTTAGATTAGGTTAAGTTAGAACAAGATAGGTTATGCTGGGTTAGGTTAGCTTAGATTGGTTTAGTGAAGTTAAGGTTGGATTAGGTTAGGTAAGTTTAAGTTAGGTTGGGTCAAGTTATGTAATGTTGGGCGAGGCTAGTTTAGGTTGGATAACGCTAAGTTAGGTTGGGTTAGGTAAGTTAAGGTTGGATTAGGTTAGGTTAGGTAAGTTTAAGTTAGGTTGAGTCAAGTAATGTAATGTTGGGTTAGGCTAGTTTAGGATGGATGAAGCTAAGTTAGGTTACGTTAGCGTAGGTTAGTTTAGATTACATTATGGTGGGATAGGTGTGGTTAGGTAGGGTTAGGTTTGGTTGGGTTAGGTTTGGTTGGGTTAGGTTTGGTTGGGCCAGGTTAAGTTAGGTAAGGTTAGGCTTAATGAGATAAGTGTGTGTGTGTGTGTGTGTGTGTGTGTGTGTGTGTATACATATATATTTAAGTCTTCGTTATTGGTTTACCGTTTGTCTTTCATTTACTGCAATACTTGAAAGTAATATATTGTTAGGTTATGTATGGAGATAATTTATATTTACCTTTATTTTCAGTACTGAAATGATACTTGTATACTTATATGTTGTCCAGGAATGGAACAAGTGTGTGAAAGTTTATGTACAAGTTTTAGCGTTTGAGACACAAGACAGGTGTTTATATATAATCCACAAAATTTTTAATAAAAATAATCTTAAAATCAAATCAAACTAAAGCTAGTTTTAATGGACGATGATTATTAAGAATTTTGACTGTGTGTAATCTTGTTTTATTTATTGATTTATTCTATTTTATTTTATTTTATTTTAGTTCAAGGTATGGAATGTTGCGACATGTTTTCGGAACAGAAAAACGTAAAAGAAAAGTCAAGATGAGAGTAACAGACAATAAAGACCCCCGTTGTTTAGTCTTTTATTAAGAATAGAACTTCACCTCTTCCAGTGTCATTTTCTGAGCTTGCAGAATTTTCATCCCTTTCAAAATTATTTTCTAAACTTGAAGCAAAGAGAGGTTTTGGGACGCACTTTCCCGGTGACCGTGAAACTCGCTTGGTGACCTCAAAGAGCTCCATCGCGCACAATCTCTCTCTTGACCTTCATTGACCTTTTCGAATCGCTTCGTCAGGTCAACGAATTTTATTCACATGATTTGGGACAGGTTAAATGTGGTTTGGCAAGGTTAGGTTGGGTTAGGTATACCTACATGGTCTCAGCAAATAGTTACGTGTGTGTGTGTGTGTGTGTGTGATTCACCATGGTCTTGGATCACGTGTTGGACTTGTGATCAACATCTATTTCCCTCCCGGAAGAGAGCTTAGAGCTCATATGACCGATCTATGGGTAACGTTGTGACCTTACACGCACACACACCCTCAACTCCCCGCCCACGAAAGTTGGAGAGACGACTCAAAGCGCAGCGATACTGATACTATTTCAGCCCTGGGCAGGACTCGAACCCGGACCGCCGTAGTGACAGCCGTGGGCTCTACCAAACGCGCTACCCCAGTTGGTAGAGTTTGTGTGTGTGATTCACCATGCTCTTGGATTACGTGTTGGACTTGTGATCGACATCTATTTCCCTCCCGGAAGAGAGCTCAGAGCTCATATATGACCGATCTATGGGTAGTACTGTGACCTTACACGCACCCCCCAACTCCCCGCCTACGAGAGTTGGAGTAACAACCTGCAGCGCAGCGATACTGAAATTATTACAGCCCTGAGCAGGATTCGAATCCGGACCTCCGTAGTGGCAGCTGGGAACTACTAACTGCGCTACGATTGTGTGTGCATGTGTGTGTGTGTGTGTGTGTGTGTGTGTGTGTGTGTGTGTGTGTGTGTGTGTGTGTGTGTGTGTGTGTGTGATTTAACACAATCTTGAATAATGTGTTGGATTCGTGATCGATAGTTTTTAGACTCCCGAATAAGAGCTCAGAGCTCATATATGACCGATCTATGGGTAATGTTGTAACCTTACACGCACAAACACATCCAACTTCCCGCCCACGAGAGTTGGAGTAACGACTCGCAGTGCAGCGATACTGAAATTATTTCAGCTCTGGGCGGGATTCGAACCTGGACCGCCGCAGTGGCGGCCGCGAACGCTATCCACTGCGCCATCGAGTCTTGTATGTGTATGTATGTGTGTGTTTGCGCGTGCCCATGCACGTGTTAATACACATGTTTGCAAACGAACCCATCTACAGTATTTACTATTCTGAGCGCCGAGTTTGTGTTGTCAATCATGTTTCGATTATGTTAAAAGGTCGGTCAAAAGGAGGACCTGACATTGTTGACACGACGCTCAGGATGACAGACTACGAGTAATTGCTCTTCTTCCATACGTCCTAACTGTTTATGTTAAGCCTTGGCTTTCCAGAGACCAAGAAAATTATGGCAGGTCCCCATCGATTCCGAGAGCTGAATACAAAGTGTGTCTACCTGGGTCCGGGTGAATTCTTGAGTTTATATATCCCTGTGGTAACCCTATATATCAGCAACACCAGTGAAGTTTTACTATTATTATCATTGCATTACAATCCATTGCATCCCATCGATAGCCTACTTCTTTTCCACCACGTGAGACAAACATGATGGTTCCAGCCGTAGGCAGACGTCTCCTGACGTATGGGTCGAGCGATTAGAGAAGCTGTCAATCAGTCTGTCTGTTGGTATAACTGACATCAATTTGCCTTTCATCAATCAAGAAAAAGGTGACAACATCAAAGACTGAACCACATTCCTCCTCCTCCTTCTACTCTTTCTCTTTCCTCTCTTCCTTCTCTTCTTTTTATTTTTTTCGTCCATCTCCTGCTATTTCTCTCTTTCTCTTCCTCTTCTTTTTACTCTTCCTTTTCGTCTTCCATCTTCTACTCTCTTCTTTTCTTCCTCCTCTCCTTTTTATTCCTTCTGTTCTTCCTTTTCTTTTTATTCCTCATCCTTTTCCTCTTCCTCCACTTTCTACTCTGTTTCTTCGATTCCTCCTCTTCCTTTTAATCCATTTCTTCCTTCTCTTTCATGCTAAGAGTTCTTCCTCAGCTGAATAAAATCTCTGAACAGCTCTTTGAAATTCCATCTCAGTGGCGCATGCGTACACACACACACACACACACACACACACACACACACACACACACACACGCACGAATGAAATTGCTTGGCACAGGATCCCATTCTCTTTACTTTATAACCTCTGATACAGATTTATAAGACTTCCTTGTCGCCTGTCCTCTAATGACTAAGATAGGCCTGCCCCTTTGGTACCGCTGTGAGGCCAAAAGAGGAAAAATGAAATGAAAAGTGCCAATATTCTATCGTCATATTATTCTAACCACTCTTCTCATCTTTGGCATACCATTCCCTTTTTTTTGTCTGCAACTTCTGTCCCACTGCGTCTTCCTCTAGTTCTACGAGCATTGATGTCTCCAAGAACCACCACCCACTCGCTTTCCCTTTCATGAATTTAACCCGGTTCCCTACACATAATTGCTATTTCGTACCTTTCCATTATCATCTTCATCCATATTAACGTTTTCAGTTCGTATATTCTTCCATATTTTCTTCGAAAGGAAATCTACCACTCCTTCATACACTCGACTTTATGTCTTTTCGTATTTACTGCGGAAAGAGGCCGGCCATTTGTCCATTTCTCTCTTGCCTTTCCATTTCCCACCGGCACACTCACGCACACACAATTCTGTCCTATTTACCTTTCGCTTTGTCTAATTTATGACAAATATACAAATCTCTTCTTCTCTCTCGCGAGCATACAAAATTATGTTTAGGACTTTCAATAGATAATTAACCAATAGGAAGTGGAATGAGGTAGATGGCGGCAACCATGATAAACTGTTCAAATATGATCGGTGATGTTTACAGGCTGAAAAATAAGGACACGTACAATTTCCTGTCCACTGTTTACTTGGCAAATTGACGCCAATCGACAACCATCAGAGTAATGGTTCATCTTTGTTTATATTTGCCGTTTCTTTTTTGTGGTTAGTGGCTGTTTGCTCAATAGCCCCTTCCCCACCTTGCAGCAGATGTTGGTACGACCCTTACATCACTGTTTTTCAGTCTGTCGTGTCGTTGGGTCGGCAGACCTTGGTCTTTCTGTGTGACGTTCCAGAAAGGGATGAATTGAGAAACCATTTTGAGAAAGCAAACGAACAATTCAGAACATACTGTGTTAAGCAATGCAGTTAGCATCATCATGATAGATTCCTAAAACATCTTGAAGGCATTACAAGGATGGCTCTAGTTTGTTTTAACTCCTCAGGGTTTTTTCTGACGAAAGGTGTGCTGACTATCATAGTAATATCGATCTTTATTTTCCAAACGAGTTTCAACGTGAGGCTTCACCTGAAGCGAGGATTGTATTTCTTGGTCACAAACGACTTCGAAAATTCCATCAAATTACCTGATATCACAATCTGTCCTCAGGAGCCATGGGACCCTCGTCAGTTTGAAAAATATGGTATGGATGATGCAGAGACAAGCTACATCTCTGTCTTAAGAAATGCATTTGAGCGTTTCGAGAGAAAGAACCCAAGGACACTGGCAAAAGAGGTCTGGAAGAATGTGGGTTGGAATCTTGGAGCAGTTGTCGAGAGGTTCGCCTTTGGTGATATTCAGGAAGAGTATAACCGAGCTGAGACGCGTTCAAAGTTCTGGATTCGATCGGTGACGCCTATGGGACCTTGTCACACGCTCAAACTCCCACCCGTGTCCCCAGAGGACGCCAATCACACCCTTATTGTGTACCCCAGGTATGGACCCAAGGCAGATCCCTGTACCTGGAAGGATTCGTTTGGACATTCACAAATGTATATGTTCAAATACGACTGCCCATTGGTAAGGGAATTCTGCAATACCAGCTGTGGATGGGAGGAATACCTATACGACATGGAAAAGAGAGGGATCTACTCCATTCTCCTAACTGGGGAACGTGGCCCATACTCATCACCCTACCCTACCGTGTATGACTACCACATCCATTACTCCAACCATCATCTTTTTTTGCTAGTTGAGGCAACCGAGACTAAATACGATTCAAAGGGCTGCTTAGACTCGGAAAGAGCACATCGATGCCTAATCAATGAACTCGTGCACAAGTCTTTTTCTGAACTAGGGTGCATTCCTTATTCTGAAGAATTAGCTGACAACTACACTATAGAAGAAATTTGCTCAACTGAAAACGGAAGAAGTGCCTTGTTCATGTTGACTGACAAAGATCTAACTCACTGTACCCGTCCATGTTTTGAATTGAGCTGGAAATACACCAGAGGACCATATTCCTATCAGAGCACTCCCAAAATCGAACTAAAACTGAAGGTACCATATACACTTCGGAAGACCGAAAAGGAGCTTTATCCGTTCAACATGCTTCTTTCCGATATCGGGGGCAGCATGGGCTTCTTCCTTGGAGTGTCACTTTTCAGCTTGGTGGAATGGTTCATCGTCTGCCTGCAAAGGTGTCAAGCGAGGAAGGACAAGTTGGCAAAAGCAGACTCCGTGGCCGAACGGCACCCTAGGGAGGTTTCCAAGGGAAGCATAGTAAAGTTTATAAAGATAGCTCCAGAACGATGTGATAATACAAGATCGATAAGATTTGAAAATGATCTCGAAGAAGAGATTGTAACATACGCAAGTTCCGGTAGGAAGACTTTCGTTCCTCAGAGACAGAGACTTGAAGAACGAAACCAACACTGTGTAGAAGACTTAGAAGAAATATCAGCGAACTCATACCACCATCAAATTAAAAAATCCGGCAAATTCGTTCACCATGTTAGGAATATTACCTGGTGGGTTGGTGTGATCCTACTGGGAATCTGTGTCGCTACACACAGCCTTATATCAATACACGCGTTCTGGATTCAGCCGACCCAACACACCGTGATCCAGTCCTATTCAGAGTCATCTCAGTGTGCCAGGAACTCGGTCGGACATCTAATGGTTAGACGCCTTGCGAGTCGAACTTTCAAGTGTTACAATGAACCTCTTTATGCCGAAGAACGATGTCTGCAAAGATGTCTTTTGTTCAAATCCATAGATGAGCTACCGGGTCTTTCTCCGTTTTATGTTGTGGATGATCTGCCTGTGTGTGCGAACATAACTCACCATCTACCTCGGTATAGATATGTTGCGCCCCAGTACATTTATGAGGTTTTACTACAAGACTACAAACAAGATGAGTGCTTAGACATATGCAGAGAGGATAATATGGCTGCCAAAAACATTAGTGCTATTCAATCACACAAAACCAGAGTGGCTAAACAAAAAAATGCAGAGCAGGAACAAAACACCGCAAACTCAACATGGTTTTTTCCTCTGGAACAGACAGTCACAAATCGCATTCTTAAGTACAGTGGTGCTGCAACTCTCGTTAAAAACAATCATATGGAGAAGCAGATTTCATGCGAAGAGCTGTCCATGGATGGAGAGGATGATTCCCCATACCTGAAGAAAATCACAAATATTGCAAATATACTTTGTGAATTAGGAGGAATTGCGGGTCTTTACATGGGCATCTCAGTATTGACATTATTATTTGTACTACAGTTTGCATGGGAACACCTTTGCCCCATGAGAAAATATGACACAAATCCCTCGAACTCAATCGTGACTTCAAAGGTTCTTAGTGTCGTACCAAGAATACTGATTGTACTTCTTGGAATGTTCCTCGGCCTAAGTCGGATATACACGTTCTTCTATGATCATCCAGTATCGACACAAATCAGTAGAAATACAAGAATACTCCATGGCTATATGCCAGCTGTCACCGTGTGCCACTGGCCCCCACTGAGCATGGAGCGATTGACTCTTGCACTTAATCTCACCGACGATTTCCTAAACAAGGAAGATGACTTTATCACTCAGGTCAAGAACATATCTCTGATCCTTAACTCTACACTCGGTCAAATGTCCGCGGCGGAGTTCTTTGAAAATTCCTTGGATGTTTTCTGGACATTCGAAGAGTTGGTATACGCGTACACTTTGGTGGCAGAGGACATTAGCGTATTTGTACCACCTCACCTTGACCCAAGGTGGACTCCAATAGTGACTCCTTTCGGGCGCTGTTTCACTTTCAGGACAAACAACACAGAAGAGGGTCTCAATGATTTCTATATGTCTTTCCTAGAGAAACCCGAAGGAGGACATTATTACCTAACCCTCCACGACACAACGGAGGAACCACTTATGCTGGGGCTCTCAGACACTCTCGGAAGTTATCCACTGATAAAAATGGGCAAAAATGTCGGTGTGGAAGCTAAGGCTCTTCCACCAGCCGAATACACCAGCTTTGAAGGTAAATAGAATATCCATTACATCACGTTTGTTTAATCAATTATAATCCTTTCAGAAATTATCTTGTTAATTTCGAACATTTAATTGTTTTATTCTAACTTGTTATCAGAGGAATGTAAACTATATCAGTAATACTTGAAGAACATCTCTGATTTATTTTGAAAATCTAACGATTTTGCTATATCGACTTTATTCAGATTAAAAAACTAATTGGATGTTGGATGACGAATTTCTAGTACCAGTCAGCTTAGATTCTCTGGGCTTTAAGGGGTTGTAGATTCTTCATCTTCAACATTTAGTTTCTTTGTCTACTCACAACAAAGAACAGTAAAAGTCTCAAAAGAATGGTTGGGGCCATATGAACCTTATACATAATAGCACACTGTGCTACAATGTGCTTGCAGTACTCCATAACTCTTATTGTTCATGTAGTCCTCCACAGTGTTACTCTTTAAACATTATTATTTTGTAATATATTATCTTAACAGGAACAAATCTCAGTGTCGACCTCTTAAATCAAATGCTATTTGAACATAAATGAAAGGAAAAATATGAGCTTAGCCATATAATCAATACTTTAATTAATCTCTATCATTTGTATGTTCTGACAGGTCAAGATCGACTTCCGTACAGCACCTGTGTGAACACCTGCGTCCACAGAGGCGTCAGGGACGCAATAGGTTGTGCGCTTCCTCATGTCTTTCAGTTTGGCAAGAAGAGGAGAGAGACCACTTTGCGTTATCCTGACGAAGGTACTTCTCCAGGAATTGACGATGTTCCTCCGTGTAGTCTTGCTAAGTATCTGGAGTACCTGGAGGCGTTAGCTCTCTGGAGAAGTACTGAGAAACAGTTGATACGAGACCTTGAAACTGGTTCCAACACCGAAGATGTGGGGACATCTTTCATATGGATTCCTGAAAGGGACCCAGCGACCATGACGGAGGAGGAAATCTTTGAGGAGGAGAAGAAAAGGATCTTAAGAGAGAAATTGGAAGCATCCCCCATGTCGGAAAGGTGTCATCTCGATGCGTGCAAGATGGATTGTCAAGCTAAACGCCGTATCTTCATTACCCTCTTTTACAGAGCTGATAACGTAAGTCGGGCAAGATTGATTAAAATAGTTTTTGAATGTATCAAACTTTCAAAAACGTAGAAAAAGACCATAAAATACAATTTCCGAAAAGAGATAGGAAAGAAAATTCCCATTCATATTTGAGATCCTGGAAAAAAAATTATATGATTTTTTAGGAAGGATCTTCTGATGTCTTACTTCGATCTGAAAGATTAACAATGAAATAGGGTCGATTTATGTCTCAGATGAGGCAGTTTGCAGTCAGGTGAGGTAGCCGCCTTTCTACTAGTACCATGTAACCCAGTATTACCTGCCGCCTGGTCAGATTGTCGGCGACTAAACCGGCTCCCCCAATGGTCACCCACCAGTGAGGAGGGCGTGTTGAATATCCAGATGGAGAAAAGTGAAAACCATCAAAAGAGCAGATGAAATCTTTGAGTCAGCTGCCATGCAACCCCGTTGATATTAAGTGTGTCGTAGCCGACACCAGTGAAGTAAATCGAACAAACGAAGTTGTGACATCATCACAAACAACCTCGTGTATCCCATCCTCCTCAACTTCACTTGTTCGATTTACTTCACAGGTGTCGGCTACGACACACTTAATATCAAGAGTAAACGCCGTAATTGAATACACTTGTGAATGCACTATAATGTCAAAAATTAGGGCAGGGTGTGAATTAGGCTGTGCTAATATATCATGCTGATGTGAATGGTTATTTCGGAAATATGAGCGAAAAACGATGGGTCAAAGCCGCTGAAATACATAGTAGTCCGTGCTACCAGAATAGTTTGGGCCCTGGACTGAAACGGCGGACTAGAGCTCTCAATATAATGGACAAGGAGAAATAAGTCAGCAGAATCGCTGAGAATGTTGAGGTTCATTTTAATGCCACGTCCACACGGTCGACCTGTGCAAAGTCTCCAGACTATGACCGAGAAGGTGTCCACGCGGCTAAATATGGTGGTTGGTGGTTAGTCGGCCGTAAGCAGGGGTTGTGAGCGAGTGGTCTAGTGCGGTGCGATCGCCATGGTGTCACACCTTACATTCCATAAACATTCGTGTGCTCTATACAGGTCAATTAATGTTACCTCGTCTTGTCGAGACCAGTATGTGCTTGGTGTGGACATCATGTCCTACTAACTCGGATTTTGCCCGTACATTACATTGTGCGCTTGGTAGTGAAGTCAACTTCCGCCAACTGCCCTCTAGTAGCGCCGGGAACGGGCCGTTTGACGGTTTGGCCACTAAAGGTGCCCGTAGACGGGCAAGCCCCTCGTGGCCGACGGACAGTGCTCGACCATGTGGACGTGGATTAATGAAAATTACCCCAGGCCTGCTTACCGAGTCCTAAAGAAACTCTGCTCTAAATCTCTGACCCAGAGGAGCAGAGTCCGGACAGCTGATGGCAGGCTAGTATCAGGTGTGGAGGGGTGTAGCCCCTTTGTCAAATACTTTGAGCAGTTGTTCATGGGTGACCTTCCAAACGAGCAGCTTCCCTTTGATGGTGTTCAGGCGGCGGTTGCAGATCCACCGATAGACGAGTCTCCGCCTTCTTTGACGGAGTTTAAAGAGACTAATTTGAAGTGTGGAGAGGCAGCTGTCATTTATAATATCAGTGTGGAGTTGTTGGAAGCTGGAGGTGAGGCTATAATCTGCGGGTTGTATGGATTACTGTCTGCTGTTTGGCAGTCCAGTACCATTCCTTCTGAGTGGAAAAAGGGTCTGGTTGTCCCTATCTAGAAGGGGAAAGGGGAGCGGCAGGATTGCAACAACTATCGCTGTATTACACTGCTCAGTTTGTCAGTAAGATGATTGTCCATCTATTGCTGACTTAGGGTCGTTCACATCTGCTAAAGTTTCAATGGCCCTAGCACTCTGGGCTCACGTCAGGTAAATCAAAAACTGATCGGACCCTAGCGCTTCGTATTCTTGTGGAGCGGCGACGTGATTTTCAACAGGAGTTCCTTGCAGCTTATGTTGATCTCGGTGGATTTTGGAGTGCTCTGCAAGCTTCTGCAGATCCGTGGTATTCCTTCGAGGATTATTGACTTGATATTTGGGACAGAGACTGCTGTAAAGTATGGAAGAGGCGTACCCAACTTCTTTCCTGTTAATTCAGAACTGAGGCAAGGGTGTGTTCTCACCCCAACATTTTCCAACACGTGCATGGACTAGGTATTGGACAGAGTTGTCGATCGATGTCGTTGCGGACTAACTATTGGGAACACTAAGGTCACTGACCTTGTTTTTGCTAACGGTGCTGTCCTTTTTGCGGAGCCGCTGGAGGCCCTGGTTACACCCGGGCTCGAGTCACTGCACAGTGAGGTGGGACCGCTCGGTCTCCAGGTCTTCTTAAAGAAGACAAAAGTTTAGGCGTTTGAGGGCTTACTGGATGACAATTCAGTCTGTCCATGCATGTGGCGAGGATACTGAGGTCTTGGAAAGCTTCACATACCTTGGTAGTGTAGTGTATAGCAGAGGTGGGTCATGCCAGGAAGTAATTAGAGGGATTGGCATTGCCCGTGGTGTTATGAACACAACCAGAGTATACGGACTAAGATCCGAATCTTTAAGTCACTTGTGCTCCCTGTTCTGTGAGACATGGACAGTGAATACTGTCTTAAAAAGGCGTCTCGATGTCATTGGTACCAAATACCTCTGGAGAATCATGGGGCATCGTTGGAATGACTGTTTCAAATCAGAGACTGTCCTGTGAGCCTGAATCTAGGCCTGTTACCAGTATGATTCATGAACATCAATTCCGGCTATAAAGGCATGTGGTAAGTCTCCTTGATGTGGATCCTATTCACAGGATTATTTTCACATGACACAATCCTTGATGGAAGAGACGAAGAGAACACCCACAGAATTCATGGCTGGGGTAAGTTAACCAAGCCTGTCAAGGACTCTTTGGAGCGTGAAAGGTGGCTGCAGGGAAGCTTGTTCGGAGAGACTGTGGTGACTGGCGCCGTGTGAGTAAAGCAAGCGTTCTCTGGCATATACTCCCATTTGATGATGATGAGGGTTGATCAAGATATGTAGATAGAACAATTGTATGACTGTCGTATCTAACTTTAATCTATCCTCACAGTTAGGGGTGTTTCTGGTGTTTATTACGTCCTTCAACGGGTTAGTTCCCGTAAAAATACCTCTCCCTGGCTCACGACGTCACTTTCCGTTTTGCAGGTAGACCCCGCCTTTGAACTGTTTCTGCCCTCATCGGGGACGCTGACGCGACTGGAGGACACAGACAACGCGCCTCTGGCGAGGCTGATTAGCGACGTCGGGGGTGTGGCCGGCATCACCTTCGGTGCCTCCGTCCTCTCTGTCTCTGGTGTCCTCCTCATGCGGTTCTGTGCCTCCAGCATCTGCAGACGAAGGGAGATTCAAGGTTCTTTAGGGGAGGAGGAGGAATAAAAAGAAGGTGAAGTGGAAGATGAAGAGGAATTGGGGGAGGAGGAGAATTGTAATGTTAAAGGAGTGAGCAACGAAAAGGAAGTTTCTCTTAACTCCTTAGGTTAAATGAAATCGTTGCACTGTGCGTCATAGTAGCGATGAGGATTATCCCAGCTAGCGCCTAATGATCTTGTCAAACCACTAGAATGCCACTTTAGCTACTGGCTAACGAAATCTATACGTTATGCTTGTATACGTGGGCATATATATAATGGAACACACTCATGAATCAGTGTACGTGTAATTACTACTTATATATGAAAGTGAAAATTTAATTAGATGCGCACATATATACGATATCTCACAAACAGGAGTCCATATGTATGGCTACTCAAAAGTAAAACTAAATACTTTTGACGGCTATGAGACTCAAAGAGTAATTTTTTGTTGGAGATCTAGATTACCTACCCCATCCGAACCCGAACATTTGACAAAGTGTTCTAATAGGCTGTGTTAGAATTTTCGTCTGGTACGTGAAAGGAATTAGGTAAATAAATACCGTATGTGACGGCTTATAAGACGGGCACTGTTTTGTTATATGCGTGATTAAGCGTCGTCACTTACTCTCTTCCTGACTGGTGTTATTCTATGTGATTTTGTGTGTGTGTGTGTGTGTGTGTGTGTGTGTGTGTGTGTGTGTGTGTGTGTGTGTGTGTGTGTGTGTGTGTGTACAAGCGATCACCTCTTTGTTGACGTGGGAAAATGTTTGTGGTTTGATTAAAGGGCCACTGCTGCCGCACACTAGCCACTACCCTAAAGTTGAATCTTGGTCTAATAGGACGCAATATCATTTCTGATTTAAAAAAAATCGTCTTACAAGCCGTCAAATACGGCATGCATACTCTATTATAAGGACAAAGAAAGACATAGTGGAGTAGGATTCTTGATAAACCGAGAGGTTAATGGTAACGTAGTGAAGTTCAGTAGTTTATCAGACAGGGTTGCTTGGATTGTGATTAGGCTGTGTAAAAGGTACACTTTAAAAATAGTTCAGGTTTATGCACCAACTTCACAGAGTTCAGACGATGAAATCGAGTCCTATGATGATATAAATCAGATAATGGATCAAGAAAAAAGTAAATACATGTTGGTAATAGGCGACTTTAATGCTAAAGTGGGGAAGATGGGAGATGAGTCATGCATTGGGAAGTTTGGAGTAGGTGAAAGAAATGACAGAGGCGAGATGTTAGTCAATTTTGCAGAGAACTACAACATGAGGATAATGAACACTTTCTTCCAAAAGTGTGTAGGTCGTAAATGGACCTGGAGAAGTCCAAATGGAACAACAAAGAACAAAGTAGACTTCATATTAGGAGAGCAAGAGCGTTAGCAATGTTACAGTCATAAAGTCAACATATATAGTGACCATCAAATGGTAGGTTGCACAGCTAAATTCAATTTCAAAGCCGAGAGAAATAAACTAATTCTAAGAAAAAAATAAGCCTTGCGAAGGTTAAGGATAATAATAAGAAATTTCAGTTAGAAATTAAAAATAGATTCGAAGCTCTAAGAATTAACGAGGACACCGTCGAAGATATGAATTTGAATTTAGTGAATATCATTAGGGAATCGGCAGAGAAAGTAGGAAATACAAAAACTATTAGAGAAAACTAATACTTCAAAGCTACAAATGATCTAATCAAAAGAAGAAGGACCACGCAGATTAAAAGCAGGAGAGACGAAATCGAAATAGTAGAACTAAACAAGCTTATAAAAAATACAAAAACTATTAGAGAAAACTAATACTTCAAAGCTACAAATGATCTAATCAAAAGAAGAAGGACCACGCAGATTAAAAGCAGGAGAGACGAAATAGAAATAGTAGAACTAAACAAGCTTATAAAAAAAGACAGTTTAGAGAAAAGAAAGAGAAACATGGATGAAATAGAAGAAACTATTCGGAAAGGTAAAAGTATTAAAGGAACCGAGCGCAGACACGCTTTAGGAAATGATGTATTTGAAAGATAGAAATGGAGAAATCATTAAATGTAGAGACAGAATGGTAAAAAGAGTAGAAGAATTTTACCAAGAGCTTTCCTCGTCGAAAACCGTAGTTGAGCCAGTAAATTCATCTGTAGACGTTAATAGCGTAACACAGATTACAAAGGAAGAAATTGAACTTACTCTAAAAAATATGAAACGAGGAAAACCACCTGGGGAAGATGGCATATCGATAGATCTCTTGAAAGACGCAGGGAAAGTTCATATTAAGTTAGCTCAGTTGTACACCCAGTGTTTACGTCAAGAAAGCGTTCCTGAATCGTGGTACAATACTGTAGTGATTTTTCTTCATAAAAAAGGAGACCAGAAGGACCTTAGTAACTATCGATCGATTAGCTTGCTATCAAATATATATAAAGTATTCTTCAAGATCCTTACAAATAGACTATGTCAAGCTTGAGGTGGAAACCGAGAGAACAGGTAGGCTTTAGAAGCGGATATTCGGCTCTAGACCATTTGCAGGCAATGAACCAACTAATCGAGAAAACGACAGAATACAATATACCTCTCTGTTTATCTTTTGTAGATTACGAGAAGGCCTTTGACTCGGTAGAACAAATAGCAATACTAAACTCGCTACGCAATCAGGGTACAAACGAACAGATCGTAAGGGTTTTAGTAAAGATTTATGCGAAAGGTACCGCTATAATTCGAATACATAAAGATACAGAAAAATCTAGAGAAAAAGGTACGTCAAGGCAATACAATTTCACACAAATTATTTACAGCTTGCTTGGAAGAGATTTTCAGAAGGTTGAATTGGGAAAAGAAAGGTTTAGAAAATTAATGGCGAATATTTGAACCACCTAAGATTTGTGGATAACTCTTATTTCAGAAAGAGCAGAAGACTTGCAAGATATGCTGAGTGATCTGAACAAGGAAAGTCTCAAATTAGGTTTAAAATGAATAAGAGTAAAACCAAAGTAATGTTCAACATGAAAGTTCAAAGTAAAGAGATTATAATCAATGGTGAGAGTCTTGAAGAAGTTGAAGAGTATAATTATTTAGACCAGATGGTGAAAATGACCAAAGATCATGATAATGAAATAAAAAGACGTATTACAATTGGTTGGAAAGTGTTTGGTAAGTATAATAAAATCTTGAGAGGCTCTCTGCCTATATGCCTGAAACGTAAAGTTTACAATCAATGCATTCTGACAGTAATAACTTAAGGGTGTGAGACTTGGAAACTGACGAAAGCGATGGACACAAA
>NC_134777.1:92265483-92295483 GCF_046742065.1 Oratosquilla oratoria
CGCTTTCTGTTCGTCGCCAGCTTTCTCGATGCTCGAAACGTTGAGTAGAGGTACTGCACGTGGCTGACGACGCTGGTCACCCAGTGTAAGGGGTAGAACCGTGCCGCCTGAGTGAAGAAGGGCGTTGATGAACAAGTGTCTGGCCAAATACTGAGAGAGTAATTTGCCTCGTACCTCAGGCCTATTCACCCACTCCTTAACCTCTCTTTGACGTGCTAGCGCTACTCTTCGCCACAGCAACCCTTACAATAAGTATAAAAAAAAAAAAAAACAAAAAAAAAAAACAATGATGAGAGATATCCGATGAAATGGATAACAATTGTACATGTGAGCCTGGCAAACAACTTTATAAGTACTTTTATTTTATCTATTCATTCTTGCATCAAAATACCTACCAAAAATAATTGAAATGTAAAAAAAAAAAAAAAAAAAAAAAAAAATATCAAGTCAGTGAAATTTAAGAATTCCAAACCTATATGGGTGAGTGCATACCATCTACCCAGGTTAAAAAAAAGTATACATATATGTATATATATATATCTGTATATATATGTATATATGTATATATATAGTATATATATACATATGTATATATATAGTATATATATATGTGTGTATATATATAATGTATATATATATATATGTATATATATAATGTATATATATATATATATATATATATATATATATGTTTTGCGTGTGTGTCTGTATATTTATATAATGTATACAGTATATATATATATATACACATGTGTGTCTGTATATATATATGTATATATATATATATGTATATATAAATATATATGTGTATTATATATATATATATATATATATGTGTATTATATATATATATATAATATATATAATGTGTATTATATTATATATATATATATATACATATATATATGTATACATCTATATGTATACATCTATATGTATATATACAATTATATATATATATATATATATATATATATATATATATATATATATATATATATATATATATATATATATGACGTAAGCGGAGTAGGAAACACAGGAGTCTTAGTCTTGAGTTTATTCCTGACTAGTTTCGCAGGTATGCTTTTTCAATTTTCAAGGGAATGGGTTTACAAACGGGCTGTGGGCATTATATACATGGGGTGGACCTCACTACCTCCTCGTGTTACCATAGTTGGTGACGAGTGTGAACATTACATTGTGGCTAATGTAATAATGATGAAGTTTTACAATTAAATATGATGACAACACTAATAACAAAGAAATTATTAATAGTAATTGTAACAATAATATTGATAAAAAATGAAAATTTAAATATTTAAATGTATAATAATAATATTTAAATATATAATAATAATATCTAAATTTTCATTTTTTGTTATCAATATTATTGTTACAATTACTATTAATAATTTCTTTGTTATTAGTGTCATCATATTTAATTGTAAAACTTCATCATTATTACATTAGTCACAATGTAATGTTCACACTCGTCACCAAATATGGTAACACGAGGAGGTAGTGAGGTCCACCCCATGTATATAATTCCCACAGCCCGTTTGTAAACCCATTCCTTTGAAAAAGCATACCTGCGAAACTAGTCAGGAATAAACTCAAGACTAAGACTCCTGTGTTTCCTACTCCACTTACGTCAACCTGTCAGAATGTCTCAATATATATACATATACATATTAGATATATATATACATATTAGATATATATATACATACATATATATACATACATATATATACATACATATATACATACATATATACATACATATATACATACATATATACATACATATATACATATATATATATATATATATATATATATATATATATATACATATATATATACATATATATACATACATACATATATATACATATATGTACACATACGTATATATACATATATATACATATATATACATACATATACATACATATACATACATACATATATACATACATATATATATACATACATATATATACATATATATATACATATATATATTCATATATATACATATATATATACATACATATATATATATATACATATTTATATACATATATATATACATATATATATATACATACTTATATATACATATATATATACATACATATATATACATTATATATACATATATATATATATATACATATATATGTACATATATATACACATATACATACATATACATATACATACATATATATATACATATATATACATATACATATATATACATATACATATATATACATATATATACATATACATATATATACATATACATATACATATATATACATATATATACAAATATATATACATATACATATATAAGATTTATATACATACATATATATACATATACATATATATACATATATATACATATACATATATATACATATATATACATATATATACATATACATATACATATATATACATATACATATATATACATATACATATATATACATATACATATATATATACATATACATATATATACATATACATATATATACATATACATATATATACATATATATTATATATATATATATACATATATATACATATATCCATATATAAATAAACGGAGCAGTCACACGATTCCACAATATCCTCCACATTGGGCCGTATTCATAAAAATGAAGGATATCCTTGCAAGCATAAGGTAGAAGTATAAGGTAATGCTCTCAAGCAAAAGGTAGAAGTATAAGCATATCCTTCTTTCCATATTCATAATGATTACCTTATACTTGGGAGGATATCCTCCAAGCAGAAGTAAAAGAATGACTCGTGTTTCGGGAGCGCCGGGTTACATAGTTACATGTTTGAACGTGTCGTAACTCGTAAGATTTCTGATGTGATGTCCCTGTTTCCCGTACACGAGTTTACTATTGCGTTGGTGGTTGCTGAGTGGAGTGTATGTGGTGATTGCTCTCCTACATTATTTCAGGTAACATTATAATATGCATTGCAAAATTACTAAATACAATATAAATAAGAAAATATAAAAAGAAACTTTATCCATTCTCGTTCCGAGTTTATTCCTGACCGGTTTCGCTTGTAGTTTCTCTGGTCAGGAATAAACTCGGAACGAGACCCGTGACTCTTTTTCCACCTTTTTCAACTTGTCACAATGTCTCAACATTTATCCATTCATTCGCATGAGCAATTATGCTATCAACTACTGCATTCACAGTCCGTGATACCGTAGCTTTATTGGCTAACACCAAGTTCTTAAACGATACCTTTCTGATAGCCAGGATCACTGAGATAACGCAAACATATCTTCATTCTTTGGACAGATGACAAGGCGCCTCCCCGAGTTTCTTCATTGGTGCCTAAAAATCTGTCCGCAAGCCACTGTACATTTTGTTCTTCAAGACGGAATAACATCTTAAAATCACGATCAGGTGTAGGTAAATGGGGCATGTAATGTTTAACATGCCTCACATCCACAAACTCTGCCATCGTGCTGAGAGTTGGACAAAACAACCTTTCACTTCTAACTGTAGTCTGCTACTGACCAGACTCAGCCTTCTTGAAGCATTTGAAGCTCTTTATTTGAAGTAAAGGGTCTTGTTTATGTATAACCATTTACTTTTAAGCGATTATAAGGTTATGCTTTTGCTCGACAAGTAAAAGGTTTTGCTTGATTTTTTTTATGAATACAAGTAGAAGGATTTCCTTCATATTTTGCAAGTATAAGCATATCCTTTTCTTTATGAATACGGCCCATTGTGATGCAGGCTCAGGCCGACGGAAATGGCACGACCTCTCTTTGCTGGTGATAAGCTCCCCCAACACTGTTACTGAAAGTTAGGAAGAGGTGGTGAAGGAAAAAGAGAAGGAGAAAGAGAAGGAGGAGGGAAAAGAGAAGGAGGAGGAGGGAAAGGAGGATGAGAAGGAGGGGGAGGAGCAGGAGAGGGGTAAGAGGAGGAGGAGGAGGAAGAGAAGGAGGAGGGAGAGGAGGAGGAAGAGGAAGAGGAGGAGGAAGAGAAGGAGGAGGGAGAGGAGGAGGAGGAAGAGGAAGAGGAGGAGGAGGAAGAACTGGACCGTCTGGCCAGAGGAAAAACCAAACTGATTGGGCAACTGGATTAAGAAGGAGAACAAGGAGGAGAATGAGGAGGAGGAGGAAGGACAGGATGGTGAGGAGGAGGTGCAGAAGCAAAACGAGGAGGGAGGAGGAGGAGGAAGAAAACGGGGAGGAGGAAGTGAGGAGAAGAGGAAAAAAAAAATGGAGGATGGGGAACGAAAGGGGAGTAACGGTGGCCTAGTTTTCCTTAAATGGAGTCTGACCACCAAGGAGGAGACGAAGTTGGCGTGGAGTCCTTGTTCCCCACTTGCGGGACTCCAAGGCTGGGGAGTTTGGGAGTTCGGGGGTTGAGGTGGGATGTGGGAAGTTTTATGGCAGACGAGAACGATGGGCTAGATCGCGGGTTGCCAACCTGGGCTAAATGTATCCCCCAGTTATACATTTGCCCTTTCCAGGGAGTACATTAGGCTGTTCCAGCACTCTTGTTATATCCATCAACATGGCTTTGTGACTCAGCCTTCTTTAGTGCTTCTGGAAATTAAATCAAAATACAGATCAAAACTCAGACCTGAAATTAATCTCCGTTTTCCTACTGCTAAAGATTCTCCTCGTATTAATTATATTGTTGTCAAAAAACAAGCTCAGCCATCTCATTTGTACCGTTTGGTTTTGGTTACATTGTTTTAAATAATTTTTTGTACTTTTACTTAGTAATGATCATTATGGATAATTGTTGAAAAGATATGCAAGTGATAGATCAAAACATTTTATAAATTACCGGACTTTAGCCTATTGATATTACCATTAAGATTCTTATGCACACTATATATTTCATTATAAAACAATATCAAGATATCAGTTTCATCGATTTCCTCCCTCCACTTTAGATTTTTAGGGGTATGCGGGAATCCTTAAAATACCTAAAGGGTACAGAGGAACAAAAAGGTTGGTAATCCCTAGGCTGGACCTGGATACAGTCACTTGCATGTGGACACATACCGAATATCCCAAGTGATACATTGATACATTAATGCATTGATAAATTAATATATTGTTACATTAATACATTGGCACATTAATACATTGACACATTAATACATTGACACGTTTATATATTGACATATTGATACATTGGTACATTAATACATTAGCATATTAATACATTGACACATTAATATATTGACACGTTAATACATTGACACGTTAATACATTGACACATTAATACAATGACACATTAATACATTGGCAGATTTATACGTTGACACATTAATACACTGACACATTAATACACTGACACACACACACTGGCACACACACACACTCACAGACAGACAAACACACACACACACACACACACTCACGGAGACACACCCACAAACACACACACACTCACAGACAAACACACACACACACACTCACAGACAAACACACACACACACACTCACAGACAAACACACACACACACACTCACAGACAAACACACACACACACACTCACAGACAAACACACACACACACACACTCACAAACACACACACACACACTCACAGACAAACACACACACACACACACTCACAGACAAACACACACACTCACAGACAAACACACACACACTCACAGACAAACACACACACACACACACTCACAGACAAACACACACACACACACACTCACAGACAAACACACACACTCACACTCACAGACAAACACACACACACACACACACACTCATAGACAAACACACACACCAGTATATATATATATACATACCGTAAATTGCAGCGTATATGTTGATTTTTCAATCCTTGAAATATATTTGTAGAACTGCGGGTATAAAAGATGCAAGCCTTTACGTCAAGAAGCGGACCAGCACTCTGAACAATCACTGTACGCACCACTTAACGTCCCACCAGGTGTGGGCAGTCTGGCGGCGTGTGGGTAACGAATGATTAAGTAAATGACCACAAAAGCGAGAGGAATGCTCTTGTTTAATCGGTTGTTACCAGTAACTGCCTTGTTGGTCTGCCCATTGTAATAGGGGGATTCAGAATGAGAGTTTGAGTCGAGTGTCCATTGTTTAACGGACCCACAGTTTTGCATTAGGTTGCATTAAGATGAAGATAATTGGTATGGTGTGTAATTTAGGTATTGACGTGTCATAGAAGTCTATGTTGACTTTAATGTATGTCAGTACACCTGATGAATTTTGAGTGTTCGATAAATTATACGGATACAGTATACGATACCTAACAGCGTGTGTTGAAGGTTGTTATGCAACTCATGTAGAAACATATAACGGTTAGGGTTTCAGTGGTAAATGGTTCGATCTTACGTAACTTTGTGGTCATATACTGTAGCCTAACTTCACTGACCAGACGATTTTATTCAGGAACGGCATCACCTCTTTCGCATCAAGGGCTAATTACATTTCATTCAGGGTCATTTTTGGCTGTCTGCAAGTGTTTTTATTCAGGTGAGGGGATAACCTTCTGGCCGCCACGGTCGACTTGCCTTTTTTCTTATCCAGGTTGTCGCCAGGCGATTTTATTCAACCAGAGGAATGGAATGGCCGTCCCGTGACACAGAACGGGATCAAGAAAGAGTTGAAATCTTCGAGACGTGCAGGATCATACTGTCATAATTCAAATTATAGTGTTGACTACGCACGTGCAGTCAGCATGAAATAAATGACCAGCGAGTTATTCATTTGCTTATTCATTTATTTGCTTATCTATTCATTTATCTATTTATTATTCGGTTGACGTTGTGTGGGGGGAGGGGGGGCGAGCCTGGTGACGTTATTTTAGAACTCCATTCATCTCGATCAATCCTCCATCCATTACCGGATTTATATATTTTATTCTGAGTGACGTCAGGAACTACATATTCAGGTGAGGAATCGCATCTTCACAGATTTCATTGCCGTCAAATTATTTAAATCAGATGAAAGGTGGACTCCGAACTGGAGGCGATGAACCACTCCTGCTCTGATTCCTTACTCAGTTGAATAAAATCACCTGGCGGCAGCTAGAGTGGACGCTTCAATACAACACTTGCAAGAATGGGCAAATCTTGTGGACCCCATTTCTCCCTCGCCTGAGTAAAATGGTCTGATTATCGTTATAATAAGACAGTTAAAGTGCAGCATAACTTAAGTATACGCGGTTTAAACAGTTGTATGACTCAATAATGGGACCTTTCGCAGTGAGAGATTTGATACCAGACACCGCCAGATCTTGTAATTCTTTGTGGAAAATAATTACTTTTTTGGGCAAGGATTATAAACTTACAGAGGTATATCGTTGTACATTATTGTGTCTGAAATTTAAGTCAATTAATTTCATGATTGCAAACGGCATATAGCATTGTTTGAGCCTCTATTTATAATTACAGATGATATTCGTAAAACAGCCTATAATTGTATCAAGCCAAGCAATTTGTCATTTTCTACCGACTTCAATGGACATATACTGATATATACTTTCAACTGAATGCACCAAGCAATAGGCAAATCTATGTAATGTATAGAAACTATATTTTTGTATCGAAGACTTAATTTTTCCGGTACGATAACTAAAGCCCCGTGTTGTAGTCGTGTTGAAAACTTGTTTCTAGAGTCCGGACGGGCTGCATCACTGCGAATACCTTGCGCGAACAACCAAATCTCAAGTCATCATTTGGCTTTCACGGTTTGAGGATGTCTGCCGGCGCTCTACTCGCACAGCTCCACCAATCTAGGGTTAATCATTAAACCACCACAGCTTTGGAGTGTATACATTTTTCGTGCCAACATCAGACTTCTTTGATGCATGGCAGTCATTTCCCTGTGAAACTGTGTTTTAAGGTTATAAAGTGTTTTGGTAATGTCTTCATTCCGCACATTACATTTTGTTAAGAATAGAAGTCAGCTTTCGATGTTTGTACTTTTTATATTTCTCATCTTATATTCTTTGCACTTGATATTCCAAATGGCTGGGTACTGCTTTAGTAGCTTAATGTAATGTAATATAATAGTCTTCGTCCACTCGAAAGGCTTTGCGGAAGTTGCTTGTGCCATTGTATGAAACTAGAAGAGCGAAGCAGAGCGCGTGCTGCGTCTCCCTTCAACTGTTGACACACTGCGCAGCGATTAGAAATCGGTACGCCCATGACTGCTTTCATGATGCTGCGACGTTTTTCAACTCATCGCTTCAATACATCGCGCATCAAATACTCGTACGTCCGCCACCACTGTTGTTATATTTTTATCTCACTGATTATCTTCATATACAGGACGTGACAGTGATATCCATTATTTTTCGACACTCTTAGATAAATTCCACAAACCGAAATCGACATCCTCTAATTTTTACTGCTTATACTTACTTCAGTAAAAATAATTACCTATTTTTAGTTTTATCTTATAATTAAATTAACAAAACCTTATCACACACCAGTAAGTAAAATTTATAACATTAAGAGTTATGTTTTTAATTCTAAATACACTTATGCAGCAATTTATGTCGTACTTTTATCTAATATCGGTTTCCAAATTAGCTAAGTCACCCCTTTGCCTCATGGAATGTGATACAATTGAAAATTCTAGCGCTAATAGGAAACTACAAGCCTGACTGCGAAAGGTCCCATTATGGTACATTGACAGATAGTTATAATAATCGATTAAATCAGACTATTTTAAAGTCGCTCCTTAATACATTTTCTCTTGCTATGGTCCATCTAAGAAAACGAATAAGCAAAGGAAAAACACCAAATATTTTGACCCGAGTAAACTATTATGTTTGTGGAATTATATTTGAATAAGGTTTTTGATCAAATAAGACTTTATTCAGTTCTAGGTCTACTTTCAGAATTGAAGAAAATCACTTCCGTACCGGATGGTGCTAGAATATTTTCTATTACTCCGACTAGCTTGAAACAGGGAAGGTAAGTGTATTTGGTATTGCATCAATATACATGACTGAAGTGCAGATAATGAAAAGAACACATAGTTCGAAATAACAATTACAATTGCCGAGGATAACACAAAATAGCATGTAAGTTATTTCCATTGTGGTCCTAATGGAGTGGTCGAACCGAGATCATACTGATTCGAATGGTATTACCTCAACTGAATTAAATCATCTGGTTCTAACCAGGATAAAATAATGTTACCTTAAGTGCTAGGATAGATTTTCAGATCATACGAATAACAATTAAAATGGAATAAATTAAACCAATAAACAAATGAATAAATAGATAAACTAAAGAAAATAAAACAATAAAAATTACAAGCCTAAGTGATTGATAGATGATCAAATATAAAATAAACAAACAAGATGGATAAATAGACAACCTTAACAAGGAGATAACATGTAACAAACGTGTAAATCTTTACAATGATAAAACACGACAGGCCAGTCACTAGAATGGTGGACGTAACTAAGTGACGCGTGCTTCTGCGTCCCAAGGTCTAAGTAAACAGGTCTAACCGCTGGAGCAGTTCTGCGCAGCTTCTGACGTCATTTGGATGCGTCCATTTTCTCTTTGTGATACACTGAAGAAAACTGTGAAACGCCAAGGAAGACAGGAACTATAATATTTTATATATTATATATCATTTATATTATATATTCATATATATAGACAGGAACTATAATATTTTATATATATTTATATATATATTTTATATAATATTTGTCAGAATATAATTAATTGAGTGGAGCGGTGCGAGCGAAGGCGACGTCATTTTCGAACGACGGACCAACTTCAACTGACAGCTATAGGACCCGCTAACCCCACTTTGAACAGCCAGGTGACGTTCACGGGCTCGCTGCGCCAACTCCCTCGAAATTCGGTCGGAAGTGGTTAGACCTTATATTCTTAGATCTTGCTGCGTTCCAACTGTCGTTAGCTGATGAAAGAAACCTTCGCTATTTGAAAAGCTTACATGGCTATTAATCTGAACCAATAAAACGCGATGTTTATTTCTTTTTGCTGAACGTTGTAATGTGAGGCCTCATGAAAATGATTGAAAAAATACGATCTATACAGTGATAGAAAAAGAGAATTGAAAAAAAAAACCGGAGCATTGAAACAAAAATAAGTAAGAAAAAAAAAGGTTCAAGTAAGAAATTATAACAGAAAACGCACGTTTCTGGTATATTACAGACACCATTGATTCAATTAATTGGACATGCTGATTTGCCTCAGGTGATGTGCAGGATCATACTGTCATAATTAAGTTAAAGCATAATGTTAATTACACACGTACATATTCGTACATATTCGCGTTCGCGCGCGCACACACACACGCACACATACACACACCTAAACCCACACCCACACATACTGATACGTCAATAAAAGTTATCATCATCATTATTACTATCATTATTACCATTAATATTATCATTATCATTATTATTACTCACGCGCGCGAGCGCACACACACACACACACACACATTCACAGACATGCATGTAGATACACACACATGTACAAACATATTACTACACAGACACGTATACACACATACAAACGCTCACACATGCGCGAGTGCGCACGTTTTTTACCTTCCCTCGTACCTGACCCCAGTTAATTAATTATCTCTGTTATCTTTTTAGTATCGGTCTCCTTCAGATGTCTTCTGTGTTGTTGTTGTTGTTGTCGCCTCCTTTTCTTTCTTGTCACATACAGTGTCCCTTTTTATTTCGATTTATTGATTTCTTAATCACTCTTATTTCTTCCATGTGGCTCCTCTCGCGATGCCCACGGCTCTGAATAAATAAACTTTGCAGTTTGAGGAGCCTGAAGATGTCAGATGACCAGGACATGTCCGGGGAAGGGGACATAATCTTTAAAAAACCGGAGCGTCTGAGGCCCTCATTGGCCAACCCCATCCCGACCCTGACACTCCGGGCGCGTTGCCGGAGCCTCTGGTCCCGGAAGGCTACAGTACGCTTCCTTCCCTTCGTATGGACCCCGAAATGCCCCCCCCGGGCGTTCTGGTCCTATCTCCTTACGCTCCGGCTACGTGAGCGTCTTGGGGTCTCTTGAGGTCTTTTCTTCGTTCATGTAGCAAGGTCTCGTGTAAGGATTTCCTGAGGCATTCTTAGGATCACCTTCGTTCATTTTTTCTTCTTCTACTTTCTTCTGTCTTGACTTGAATTTATTCCGTTCTTTCTCCCCTTAAAAAAAAAAAAAAAAAAGCAAATCCTTTATTTGTCTCCCCTGCTCTCCTTGAGGCCATTTTAATCTTCTCTCTACCGTTTTTTTTTTTTTTTTTTTAGCCTTTTTTTTCATCTCCGCCGTAATAGTCTACTGCATGGTTTGGAAACTGTTTTGTCCCGGCTAGATCACGTTCTTCTAATCCTTCTTTTTACATCTATATCGAACTCTTCGCTCCCCTCCTTGGGATTCCTTGGTCCTCGTTTTTACCATTGCCTGCAATCCCTCGACGGTCGTCTTCCCTCACTGTTTCTACTGCTGGGATTGCACCTGGGGGTTCCCTGGGCTCGAGGCTTCGAACCTCGGGCCTCTGTCCTCCACCCTTTCTCACAAAGCTCCCCCTACCTACGTCCAATCCCCGTTCGTGGTCCCTGCCCGGGGCCCTTGCAGGCTCTTCGCTTGTCGTCGGAATCTTCTCGGACCCCGGAGACTTGGAGTGTCAAGGCGTTATCACACTGAGCTACTTTTCCCTACGACTGTTGGGGCAGATTGACAACTCGCAACTTTCGAGAAGGACGCTGATATGCTGGAGGAAAATGATTTACCTCCTGCATATCAAATGTCTTTTTGTTGAGAAAACAAAATAGTTTGCCCGAGTGATTTTGTGGCGGAAAAGGTTCTAGAGGTCAGCTGTACCGGCGGTCAATCGGAGGTTGAAGGAAAATAGCCCAGTGTGATGACCCCTTCACTCGTATGAGGATATTACGAACTATGACACTTTCAAGTCCGTCACACATCATCTTTATTTACTTGAGGGAAACTTGCCTCAATGCCCAAAGGTTTACTAAATGATTTACGGTCTAAATGATAACATTCTAGACGCCAGCTGAAGAAAATTCCCTCTGAAGAGAAAGGTTTACACACATCTCAAAGCTATCTACAATAACGCCTTCGTGCATTTTGTGACTTACGACCTGCCGCCAAACGATTTTATTCGGCAAAAGTATTATGTTGTCGACTACATCCGATTTTTTTTTTTTTTTTTTTTTTTTTTTTTTTTTTTTTTTTTTTTTTTTTTTTTTTTTTTTTTTTTTTTTAGGTTCAGAAAATCATCTGTCCCACTGGTGACATCACCTTTACATCAGGCCTACTTTTACTTTTTCTTTCTGATGTCTTGCCGGATGCATATCGAATTGACATTTTAAGTTACATTTCTGTCAGTCGGAGTTGCAAATTACAAGAGACCTCCTGGATAGAACAGCCTCGCTGTCTTCCATTGGTTCTTTTTCTTTCTTTTTCTTTTCCTTTGTCGAAAGAAATTAGTACAAAGGAACACCCATTTTCGTGGTTCCTGTGTTCTAATTAAGAAAAAGTTTCTGTCGATATGAAAAAAATGGTAATAATCTCAGCTTATCTTTCACAAATACCAATTAAAAAATATGGACAGGAAAATAAATATACAAAATAGATAAATAAATAAATGAATAACATTACTGATATATCAGTGATAATGATGTGGGCGAAGTGTGTGAAACCGTGACGCCATCTTGTGACGTCATAACGCCTACACCGAGGAGAGAAGCAGAAGCTCACGCAAACGCTTGCAGTCAAGTAAATCAGATTTTTCTTCTTCCCCCCCTCCTCAACTGTTTTAATGACCAAGAAAAAAGGCTAACACCAAATAAAACCTGAACAGGATAGACGGCGCACTGAAAGCAAACAAACATCAAAGAGTGTTGGAGTCATCTCAAAAACCCATGCTACGAAGAAAACATTAACGAGCCCCGCAAATTGGAAGCAAATTTAATGTATTTCATGTCGACTTGATATTTCTGTGAACCAATATCGATCAGTGACTTTTTTTTACTAGGGGAAAGATGAAATGACAGCCAGAATTATTAATTAAATGGATATCTGCCCCTGGTGGTAATATATCATAACCTCAGAAATAGAAGTATTAATACTCTCGAACATTATTGGCTAGGGTAGATGATGACGTGTACCTATGAAGGACATTCACGATTCTCATTGGCTTAGGCATGTCATGACGTCATTTTTAGTACAAGCATTTCAATCCTTATTGGCTACAAGAATTACATACGCCATTCTGCAGACACATACGGTAACGAACAGCGCATGTAGAGTGACTGAAGTCATGCATTGAACACGCATCCTCAACCGGGCGATGATTGTCCTTTTAGTCTGACTGCCGCTGGACGATTTAATTCAGAGAAGGGGTCAAAAGTAAGAGACATGGTCTTGGCGTTCTAGCCTAGTGTGGAAAAGACAATTAATACAAGTGTCATAACTTAGGCTTAACACTATTAGATAATCCTAGGAATTCATTAGCTAATGCGGTTCTGGTGTAAGCACTGAAACATATACACTGACTCAGCGGTCCTGAAGCTCTTGCCATAAAGTAAGTATAACTTTTCTTAGAGCCGAAAAAATGACAGAGTTATTTGCCCTCCCCCCCCAAAAAAAAAGATCAACAAAATTCTCCTTTCCTTGCATCTCTCTCTCTCTTTTTTTTTTCTTCTTCTTTTTTCTTATTCTCCCTCTTGCTGTTGTTGTGATTTTCCTTTTCTTCCTTCTAGGGGAGGTGTTTACCGCTCTCCTCGTCCGTGGCCGCCGCTCCTGTAGGAGGCGCAGCGGGAGGAGGAGCAGCGCGCGAAGAGAGCAGCGACGACAGAAAGCACGGAGGCCCCGACGGTAAGTCCAGCCACTCCCCCGACGTCGCTCACCAGCTTCGCCAGGGGCGCGCCGTCCAGGTCCTCCACCTGCGTCAGGGTCGCCGCTGAGGGCACCTTCAGGTTGACCATGGGGTTTTCCTGAAGAAAGAAGAACCTATTACCGAGTCCGTGCGGTGTCAAAGAGAGGGCGTGTAATCTAAATAAACGTTGGTGTCAACAGATGGGCCAAGGCATTATTGAAGTCATTCTTTAAACCAGGAGGTCGATATTTCTTACCCGAAGCTTAGAAGAAAACTTATTCAGTTCATCAATACATACTTCCCACTTTCTATACTCTGATAAGGCTCTAGACCAGGGGTTGGCAACCATTGGCGCCCCATCGACTTTTCTCCCGCACTCGAAACCCGGGCTCACCCAAGAAAATGTTTAGATAGATAAACCGCCAATTTGCTGAGTTTTGTGTTTCAACTCCCAGAATATTTTACTGATTACACGCACACACACACGCACGTACACACACACACACATATTTATAAAAACGGTAACTGAAGCCCTGCATACGAAAGTTTCTGTAAAAGTTCATGGGAACACTGGTTTAGTTGTTGTATCATTCGCAAGATGGCAGCTAGACGTGACGTGACTCCTTTGCTATAATCCTATATATTTTTTCATGTTTCATAAATATCAAAATGATTGGTAAGTAAAATCCATATTACATGAGGGTTCAACCTTGAACCTAAATAAAATTCAAATGTCACACCTCAAAAGGTCCTAGTGATCCGAGGTGATTATCTCGTTTTCAGTGACCGTATTTGAACCATCACATTTAACGTTGGTCAAGTCTGCTGCTCAGCATATTTGCTCTGAATGCAAGATTTTGTTAGAACTATGTGAAATTAAAAATCATTGTCTATTTTTACAGCTGATATTAAAAACTGAATGAGTCTTTGAATTATGTGCCTTTATACGACACCTGGAATTGCACATAAAGGCAAATATTGCCTTAAAAAAAAAAAAAATCCTTCGCTTACAATATTCTTTGATTTACCTCTCCCGTATTTATTTATGTTTGAAAAGCTTCCTCTAATATTTCAAAGACAGTAAATAATGACATGTCCCCTGCAATTTCGGTTGACACGTGAGACTGGCCGATTTTGGCACGCCGGATTAAAAAGGTTGCCCATCCCTGCTCTAGACAATATTTCATTTAGATGAAAAGGAAGCCCTAGGACTAAATGGAATGGTCCACTTGATATTCTGAATGACTCGAGATTATTACTATTCAAACTCTCCGAAGGCTTGACTTTAATATAGCAATAATCTTCATAGATTTCTATTCCGCCGAAGAACAGACGCGAGACAAAAGTGGTTCTCCTTCGATTGGAGCTCCATTTTGTCCTGGGTACACTCCTGAACTAAATAAAACTTGCTTGAAGGAAGTCACCGTGCTGAAGGATCTAGTGGGTCAAAAAAGGAAAAGAAAGAGAAAGAAATAAGAATACACACACATATATATAATACTACCAATGTTCAGCCTAAAGAATGACTGACCGAGTCATGTCTGTAGAAGAAGACGTTGAATATCCGGTTCTTCGCCTGGCACTTGAGCTTGCAAGCGTCCAGATGACGCCTTTCTGACATAGGGGATTCTTCCAGCCGTTCTCTTAGGATCCTCTTTCTCTCCTCCTCAAGGACCTCCTCTTCCGTCATCGTCACCGGGTCCTTTTCGGGAACCCACGTGAAACTCGTTCCCAATTCTTCATCACTCAAACCACCTTCAGGATTCCGCACCAACTGATCCTCGGTGCTCCTCCAGGTTGCCACGAGCTCCAGATACTCCAAGTACTTTGCGACACTACATGGAGGCACATCGTCAGCACCTGATGGTTGACCTTCTTCTAAAATAATCGAAGCGATACTTTCCTTTTTCTTGTCAGCCTTGAAGACGTGGGGGAGTGCGCAGCCTATCACGTCCCGGACGCTTCTGTGGACGCAGGAGCTAACGCAAGTGCCATATGGAAGTCGATCTTGACCTGTCATGACCCAAGTGAGACAAAAGAAGTGTTATGTGGCGTATCATGCATGCCTGCTTACACCTATCTATATTCACGTTGTATTTGAATTTACGGAAAAAATATCCTAGAATCAGTTGTACTTCTTGCACTTTGTTACTTTTTCACAAATTATACCAATGGTGAGGAGTTATATCACGCGCCATAATTTTGACTCTCCCTATAAGCCCCAGTTTTACAGCACTAGAGGATTAAAGCTGTTCAATTAAACCATCAAAGTAGTGTATTCCCTCTAAGAATTCTATTGTTCATAACAACAGACTACTCTGTTCAGCTCATATGGATCTCTGGGCAAAAGAGGGGTCTCTCATAATTGCAAAGATACATTAGTGTGCTTCCTGGTAGTATCAAAATGATCATTACAGGAACCAACTATCAGACCTTGAAGCTAGACACACAAAAATAGTGATAATTGAGTAAACCTATGCGAATCAAGTAGAGAAGAAAAGTTAAAAGGTGCAGGTGGAGAGATGATAATGGAAGAGAAGGCAGTGAGAGGAAGATGGGCAGAGTATTTTAGAGAACTGCTAAAAGTGAAGGAGCATAGGGAGGGAAAAGTAGTTGCAGTGGGAAGTGCTAAGAAAAGGACCGTGATGAGTGAGGACAAAGGAGGAGAAATAAGGAAGGATGAAATGAAGGCAGTTATTAAGATGAGGGCAGGTAAGGCACCTGCTGGATGGATGTCATGCAGAATGTCTGAAAAAAGGAGGTGCAGTGATGGTGGACTGGCTGGTGAGGTTATTTAATGTTTGTTTAAGAGAGGGTAGAGTGCCGGAGGACTGGAGGAGTAAATGCCTTGGTAGATTAAAAAGTGTAATGAGGAATAGACATTTGGGAATGGATGCTAAGAGGAGATTATATGAAGGAGTGATTGTGCCGACACCACTGTATGGGGCAGAAACATGGAACATAAGAGAGGAAGAGAGGAGTTTGAACGTGTTTGAGATGAGGTGTCTGAGAAGTATGATAGAGGTTACTGGGCTGGATAGAGTGAGAAATGAGGAGGTGAGGATGAGAACAGGGGTGGAAAGGGAGTTGGGAGATAGGGTGGATGAAAGAGTATTGGGATGGTTTGGACACAAGGAAAGAATGAGTGAAGAAAGACCAGTAAAAGAGGTGTGGAAGGCAGATGTGGAAGGAGTGAACATGAGGGGGCAACCTAGGATGAGATGGATGGGTGGGGTAAAAGGGGCTTTGGGAAAGAGGGTAATGTCTGTTGAGGAACGGCGGGAGAGGACAGATGATAGGGGTGAATGGAGAATGGTTGTATATGGATGATGTTGTGATCCATGAGGTGGAATGGGTGGGAGATAGGGGTGAGGGAGTATGTGTGAGAAAAATTTGACACAGCCCGAAGGGATTTATCCCTGTCTTCTTCTTTTCTGCATGAGGGGACGGAGAGGGGGGATCGCCGATTTAATGAAGCGGCCTTGCTGTGGATGTACTGTGTCTTGCGACACTGCCTCTGACCCAGGGCATTGGACAAGATGCAGGGATGACCCGTCTTCCAGGAGGTGCCAAGATAAGAGGGAGGGAAGAGGGTGGAGGGGAGTGGAGTGTGATAGGGATGGAATGAGCAGGAGTGGTTTTTATGCCTTTGTTTTTTTTTGGCAACCTCCCTTATAAGGGGAAAAAAGCCTTTGGTATATGTATGTATTTATGTTTCTACTGAAAGACTTTAGACATCCCTTCGGGTTGGCAACTCTTCTATACAAACTGTGAGGGACGTGGAAATTTAACGAGGTTAGGCTGATGAAGAATGTTAAACCACATACTAATTTTGACAAGTCAAACCTACGGTTTGGTTTTCAATGTACACAGGCAATATCACTTGTATCTTTGTAAGCACTACAATGGCTGGTAGATTACAGTCCTAGTTATTATCATTGGCTCATCTATCTGCAACTATTTGATACATGGCTGACCAAAAGATTCATGATGTACTCGTAGGTATAATTAAGTTGTGCTTTAAATATTAAAACAAATATAATTTCGTCTGGTAATCATGTATCAAAAGAGTCGACTAGCATGCGTTTGTTCCCTACATTGCCAACAAAAACTGGGCATGATGTAATCATCTTCAATTGAGCTCTACCTTCAAAGCTGGTGTACTCTGCTGGCGAAAGAGCTTTTGCCTCCACCCCGATATACTTTTTCATCTTTATCAAAGGATAATTCTCGAGGCTGTCTGAGAGTCCCATCAGGAGTGGTTCTTCTGTCGGGCTGTGGACAGTCATGTAAGAATGGGTTATAGGTGCATAATACCGAGGAGCCACTTGAAAACTACTGAGACCCTTTTCGGTGCCGTTCGTCCTGAAGGTGAAACAACGCCCGAATGGAGTTATTGTCGAAGTCCACCTTGGGTCGGGGTCACGTGGAAAAAGGTACTTAACATCATTGTCAATCAAAGTGTAAATGATTATCATCTCTTCCAGAGTCCAGAAGACATCCACGGCGTTCTCCTTCTCGAAGAACTCCGACACGGATATTTGACCGACTGTAGTATTTAGGACCAAAGACATATTCCTGACCTGATCAAGAAAATCATCTTCTTTACTTGTAAAATCTGGAAGATTTAGCGTGAGAGCCAAACGCCCCAAGCTCAGTGGTGGCCAGTGACACAGCGTGACAGCTGGCATATATCCGTCTAGTCTTTCTTCCTTTTCACTAATCTGTGTAGTCACTGGGTGGTCAAGTAAGAACGAGAACCCTTTACACATGACGAGAAACGCTCCAAGAAGACATATCGTTGCTTTAAAAACGGCAGAGAGAATCTTTGACGGACTTGATGATCTTGGGGAACATCTGCCCTTGCTCATTTTGAGACCCATATTCTTCCATACTTCTTGCAATGTGGACAGTAAAGTTAAGATTGAGATACCCATGTACAGACCAGCGATTCCCCCAATTTCACAGAGAAGTCTAGCAACCTTTGTGATTTTAGGTAGGATTTCGGTATCATCCACTTCATCGAAGGCTAACTGTTCGTATAGAGGTTGCCCCTGTGAAGTTCCAGTAGGAACTTCATCAATATCAGCCCGGGATTTGTTAAGATATTTCCAAGTAAGTAATTGCGTCAGATTTCTCATTGATGGCACTTGTTTTGTTGCAGGCGTCATATTCGTTGACTGTGTTGGTAATAGAGAAGAGAAGCGCGGTGGTGTCCATGTCCGGTAAGTCGCTTTACCCTTGTGTGGGAGTAATCCACTTTTATCGTTTTTCGAGATCAAAGTGTAACCTCTTGAATATGAACTGCAAATACTTTGGCATACACGCTGTTTGTATTTTTGAAGTAGAACTTCATACATGTATTGAGGTGCAATGTACCTGTATTGGGGTAGATGGATATGCATGTTGCCACACACAGGTAAGTCATCTGTATAAAAGAAAGGAGAAAGACTCGGCAGTTCCTTTATGGACATGAATAAAAGACAACTCTGTAAACATTGATCCTCGTCATGAAGGGGCACATCGTAACAATGGAATGTTCGACTCGCTAAACGCTTAACCATCATGTAACCGACTTCCCCCTTTTTGTCCTGAAATGATGTCTTTGGGGAAAACTGGGATACGGAGTGTTGTACTGGTTCAGTGTAATATGTGTAGACTGCGACAAGACTGTGTGTGGCGACGCAGAGGCCCAAGAGGACTCTTCCAAGTAGCCAAATAAGCCTCAGTATGTGAATATACTTAAGGTTTTCGTTGTTGTGAAATTTTAAGGCAGGCCCTCTTCCTTCAAACAATTCGATGGAACTTTGAGTTCGATATTCACAACTCTGGGGAATTTCACTTGTATCGTGACAGTTTCCATGTAACACGCACTTGTTTTTAAGATAGCGTTCGGGCTCCATCCCTTTTGTCCTTCCATAACCCTCTGGAGTTATACTAATATATTTTATTCGAACTCTATGAGAATTCCTTTCATGGTCCCGCTCAGTATTAAATGCTTTTCTTGATAACTTATGCTTCCTCGTCCAGTACTTCTGAAGACAAGAGACGAACCATTCTACCAAACTGAAAATAGAGACTCCAAGAAAGAAGCCCATGCTGCCCCCTGTGTCGGAGAGGAGGATGTTCAACGGATAAAGTTCTTTTTCGTTCTTCCGGAGTGTGTATGGTGCCGCCACTTTGAATTCGATCTTAAAGGAATCCTGGTCGACATACGGCCCATTTCTATATTTCCAATCGTTTGATTGACAGAGGTCAGGGCACCTGGTCGTATCTTTTTCAACCAGTATAGATAAAGCGCCTCCATGCACATAACAAATTTCTCCTAAAGTGAGGTTCTCAACTAATTCGTCAACATATGGACTACACCCCAACCTTGCAGTAGACTCGGACTCGAATTCGTTAATCAAACAGCGATGTCTTACCTCCGAGTTTATGCATCCCTTCGAGTCTAATTTAGTCTCAGTGGTTTCAGCCAGCAAAGAGAGGTGGCGATTGTATTTATGCATACGATAGGCGTACACGGTGGGATAGGGTGCCGAGTATATGCCATGGTCACCCGTCAGAGCAATCACATAAGAACTACGTTCTGTCATACTGTGGAGATAAGCCTCCCACCCACAACTAGTGTTGCAGAAAGCAAGTACCTTGCGGCAGTCTTCCGAGTATTGGTAACTATCGAGATGCCCTTGCCATTCCCAAATACAGGGCTCCACATTAGGCCCGAATCTGGGGTATACGCTGAGGGTGCGATTAGAGTCTGGGAACGTGGGTGGGAGCCTGAGTGTGTGGCAGGGCCCCATAGGCGTCAGGGATCGAAACCAGTGCTCTGAAGTCGTCTCACTTCGGTCGTACTCTTCCTGAAGATCACCGAAAACGAACTTCTCGACAACTGCTCCTAGATCCCAGCCTGCGTGATTCCAGACCTCCTTAGCTTTTAGTCCTGAGTGTTGAAGCCAGAAGTTATTGATGGCTGCTGATATTTGAGAAAAATGGCTCGTCTCTGCATCGTCTACACCATATTTTTCCAGCTTCCGAGGGTCCCAAGGCTGTGAGGGACAGATTGTTATGTCCGGTAGTTGGATGGGGCTATTGAAGTCGTTCGTGACAAAGAAGTACATTCCCCTTTTCAGGTACAATCTTGCATTAAAGCTCGTTTGAAGGGCAAAGATCAATACAATGGTGATTTTCAAGGCAGTCTTGGCTGCCCAGTGAAATACGGATAAGGAACTATTCTGCACCATTTTGCTAAAGGACTGAGTTTGCGAGGGTGCAAATGGTTTCTGTCCAGGCCTTTCAATACACCATATTACTCATGTTGCTCAAATCAGGCACTTAGATAAGTTTGTCATACAGGCAGATAAATGTCAGTTTCAAAATGCAGTATTATATATAAAAAAAAAAAAAAAAAAAAAAAAAAACGCCGACGATGTTTCGCGTTTGGAGAATTTCATGTACCAAAATATTAGTTGGTCAGGGTAGCAAATATTCAGCTTATTTATTTATTTCTCACTCATTTAACTTCTTGCAGAGTAGTCGCCTTATTTCATTGTTCTCATGCGAAGTCCGTAACGGTACACCTGATTAATCTCTGACTTGCCGCGTGGCATGTTCAGTTCCACCCTAGTCTCGTGAGCGCGAGGATTCTGGGTCAATTCTCAACGCTTACTAGACCCAGGCACACACTCCGGTTTTAGCGGCCGATATTCGTCTTCTGGTGTAGGCTCCACACTACCTGAAACCCTTCGAATATCCTTATCGACTTACGTGTTTGTCTGGTGCCAGGCAGTTTTATTCAAATGAGGACTATAAAGGGTTAATTAATATTTTGTAGAACCCTCTGAGTACCTGACTTGACTTGCAAACTTATTCTTTTTGTCGCCAGGTAATTTCATTTGGCTAAGAGAAAAACAATTAAGGACTCTGGAGGGTCGACTCGCCAGTGGTTCCTGGATCTTCGGCCTTTATACACTTTGGTGAAGGAGTGCCTCCCAGCGTTCTCTGGATGGCTCTAACGGCACTTCAAGGCACACTGATCCAAATAGCAGTCCAAAGAAATTCACAGCTTTATCTTTTAGGCAATGTTCGATCGTTCGTACGAAGAGAGTTGATTAGAAGTTGTAATAGAGTGAAGATAACATTAAAGAGGTACAAAAGAAGGGCGTTTGAATGTCCATGAACACACATAATTATTCATGATTGTGTTAAGTTAACCTTAGTTACATGCATTATGTGCAACCACATGCACGCATAAATACATATATACGTATATTCATACGTACATATAACAAATACATATATGCGCACATATACACATACATGAGAAACACACACTGGTGTTATCGACCACATCCTATGCTCCTGGTGTTTGGGGTCAATAACAGCTCCGCCTAACTATTCTGTGCGTGTGGTAAGAGGCAACTAAAAGAGATAGGGAGACGGCTGTCTGCCACAGCCATCCAGGTCGTTACATGCTGGAGACTGCAGAGACTGTGGCATAGTGTGCAGGAGCCCCTGAGACTTTTGTTGTGTTGTCATTAATTCTCCTTTCTTGCAACTCTACGTGGTGCAGATGACACCAAGATGTGTTCTATTCATCACTGTAATACACTACGCATGACACTTCTTTTCTGAAAATCTAATATATTCCTTTCTCTGAGTCTCGGGGTCTCCTACTGAGAAGGGAACTGAAAAAATTATCCCTAATCTAGTTCAACTTTTGATTGAGGATCCCGGGAAGTCTCTTGATGCTCGCTCCAACTATTCATTAATTTTTGTAATATTTGCGTCCTTCGCTTAAAATTCCTTTTTCATGGAGCACCATATCTTCTCTCCAAACCAGATTTCCTCTTCCCAACTGAAATCTCGGCGTCCAGGCACACATATAGCACTATTGTCTCCTCCTACTTTCTTAATTCTATTTTTCATCCAAAACTGGCTGCTGCGCGTGTGTACGCATACTATTGCGGTCTCCTGTGTCCCCAATTTTTTTGTCATGTGATTCAAAGAAAATGTTCATTGTTCCATTAAATACCTACTGTATGCACTGCATATATCTTACCTAACTGCAAAGACTATCCAGAATTCTTCAACTGCCTAACTTTCCCTGTAGAACAAATTCTATCTACTTCCCTATATGTGAATGTGTGCATGTTCATATGTGTGCATGCGTATATTTGCATAAATATGTATTTGTAAGTTTATATTTGTGTACGTATACATGTATGCGCATATATAAGTAAGTTTAAATTTCGCCCAAATGTACATAGTTATGTGCGTCTATGATTGTTCAAACGCACTTCCTTTGTATCACTTAATTCCCATTGACAGCACTCAAACAACTAATGAGCTCTTTTCACTCGAGCAATCGAACGTTTCCGTTAAATAACGACCCGAACTTTTTTCTGGACACTGGCCGTTGGGGCATTGTGTCTGTGAGTGCCGTGAGTGCCGCTTATAGAGCAAGTATTCCACCAAAGGGGAGTAACAGTGAAGATCCAGTTATTGCTGGTGGATTAAGATAGTGAAAAATCGTCAGCAGGAGGTGTTTATCTTCGATCGAAACCGTAATGTTCATGTTGAAGACTTGGGAAAGTTAGTCATCTGAATCATTCCAAGATCTTCGTGCTCTCGAGACGGGAACGGAACCGATGACTTGTTGCCCTTAGGAGAATCATCGAGTGAGCAGTTCTAGTTAGTATAAGAGCAACGAAAGTGTCCTTTGGTTACTTGGAAAGAGTATGAGTAGGCAAATAATTGATCAGAAACTGAGCATTCAACGTTCAGACCAATGATGTGTTGAGACAAAATTGTCAAGACGCGAATAATTACTGTGATTTTTTTAATCCACACTTTAGGCAAAGTTTGAATGTGACACTATCTGTGCATAAACAACAAACGTGAAATATAGTAACACTCGTTCTATGACATACTGGATGACTACGTCAAAGATCAGTTGAACAGTGCATTTCTTTTTTTCAAAATGCTTCGGATTATTTCTATTTCTTCATTTTATTTAGTAGCCAAAACTATCCTAGCAATTACTATCTTATCAGTCTTCGTCTTCCAGATGAGTTTTAATGTGAAAATGTACCTTAAGAGAGAGACGTATTTCTTGGTCACAAACGACTTCGTGAAATCCTTCCACTTACCGCACATTTCAATCTGTCCTCAGCAGCCTTGGGACCCTCGTCAGTTGGAGAAATATGGCATGGATGATGCAGAGACAAGCTACATCTCTGTCTTAAGAAATGCATTTGTGAGTTTCAAGCATGAGAACCCGGGGGTACTGGCGAAAGAGGTCTGGAAGAACGTGGGTTGGAACCTTGGAGCAGTTGTCGAGAAGTTCGTCTTTGGTGATATTCAGGAAGAGTATAACCGAGCTGAGACGACTTCAAGGTACTGGATTCGATCGATGACGCCTATGGGACCTTGTCATACGCTCAGACTCCCACCCGTGTCCCCAAAGGATGCCAATCACACCCTTATCGTGTACCCCAGATATGGACCGAAGGCAGATCCCTGTACCTGGGAGGATTCATTTGGAAATCCACAAAGTTACATGTTCCCATACGACTGCCCATTGGTAAGGGAATTCTGTAACACCAGCTGTGGATGGGAGGAATACCTGTACCGCATGAATGAGGATCAGACCTACTCTATCCTCTTGACGGAGGAACGAGGCCCTTACTCAGCACCCTACCCTACCGTGTATCACTACCATTTTCATAGGTCCAACAGATATCTCTCTTTGCTGGCTCAGGCAACCGAGATCAAACTAAACTCAAAGGGCTGCTTAGACTCGGAAACAAGACATCGATGTCTAATCAATGAACTTGTAGACAATTCGTTTTCTAAACTAGGATGCATTGCTTACTCTGAAGAATTAGCTGCCAACCACACTCTAGGAACAATTTGCTCATCAACTAAAGAAAGAATTAAAGCCTTGTTTATGCTGACTGGCAAAGAATCAACTCACTGTATTCGTTCATGTTTTGCATTGGATTGGAAGTACACTATGGGACCATATTCTTATCAGACGAACGTTTTCAAGATGGAACTAAAATTAATTGTACCATATACACTTCGGAAGACCGAAAAATATATTTATCCGTTCAACATGCTTCTCTCCGATATCGGAGGCAGCATGGGCTTCTTCCTTGGAGTGTCACTTTTCAGTTTGTTGGAGTGGTTCATCGTCTGCCTGCAAAGGTGTCAGACGAGGAAGGACAAGTTAGCAAAAGGAGACTCCGTGGCCGAATGGCACCCTAGGGAGGTTTCCAAAGGAAGCACAGTAAAGTTTATAAAGATAGCTCCAGAACGATGTGATGATACAAGATCGATAAGATTTGAACGTGATCTCAAAGAAAAGATTGTAACATACGCGAATTCCGACAAGAAGACTTTCGTTCCTCAGAGACAGAGACTTGAAGAACAAAAGCAACACTCTGTAGAAGATTTAGAGGAAATTTCGGCAAACTCATACCACCATCAAATTAAAAAATACGGCAAATTCGTTCACCATGTTAGGAATATTACTTGGTGGGTTGGTATGATCCTACTGGGAATCTGCGTCGCTACACACAGCCTAATATCAATGCACGCGTTCTGGATTCAACCGACCCAATACACCGTGATCCAATCTTATTCAGAGTCATCCCAGTGTGCCAGGAACTCGGTCGGACAGCTAATGGTGAGACGCCTTGCGAGTCGAACTTTCAAGTGTTACAATGAACCTCTTTATGCCGAAGAACGATGTCTACAAAGCTGTCTTTTGTTCAAATCCATAGATGAGCTCCCTGGTCTTTCTCCGTTTTACGTTGTTGACGATCTGCCTGTGTGTGCGAACATGACTCACCATCTACCTCGGTATAGATATGTTGCACCCCAGTATATGTATGAGGTTTTACTACAAGACTACAAACAAGATGACTGTTTAGACATATGCACTGGTTACCTCGTAGGGAATACCGTGGATGCCAAAAATAACAGTGCTATTCAATCACATAAAACCATAATGGATAAACAAGAAACAAATGCAAAACAGAACACCGTAAACTCAACATACCTTTTTCTTCGGGAACAGACTGTCACAGATCGCATTGTTAAGTACGGTGACGCTACAACTCTTGTTAAAAACAATCATATGGAGGAGCAGATTTCATGCGAAGAGCTGTCCGTAAATGGGGAGGATGATTTTGAATACCTGAATGAGATCACAAATGTGGCAAAAATTCTTTGTGAATTAGGAGGAATTGCGGGTCTTTATATGGGCATCTCAGTTTTGTCATCATTATTTGTGCTACAGTTTGCATGGGGACATTTTTGTCCCGTGAGGAACGAAGACACAACTTCCTTAAATTCAATCGTGACTTCGAAGGTTATTAGCGCCGTATTAAGAACGCTTATTGCTCTCTTTGGAATGTTTCTAGTTTTGTGTCAGGTGTACACATACCTCTATGATCACCCAGTATCTACACAGAATAGTGAAAGTAAAAGAATACTCGACGGTTATATGCCAGCTGTCACCCTGTGCCACTGGCCCCCTCTGAACATGGAGCGATTGGCTATTGCACTTAATCTCACAGAAGATTTATCAAACAAGGAAGATGGCTTTCTTATTCAGGTCAAGAAAATATCTTTGATCCTTAACTCTACACTCGGTCAAATGTCCGTGTCAGAATTCTTCGAGAATTCGGTGGATGTTTTCTGGACACTCGAAGAGATGATAACGGTTTACAATTTGATAAGCGAGGACACTAAAATATTTATGCCGCCTCACCTAGACCCAAGGTGGACTCCAACAGTGACTCCCTTCGGGCGCTGTTTCACCTTTAGGACAAACGGTTCAGAAAAGGGTCTCAATGAGTTCTACATGATTCTCCGTATACAACCCTATAAAGAACATTATTATCTAACCCTCCACAACCCAATGGAGGAGCCACTTCTGCTGGGGCTCTCAGACACTCTCGGAAGTTATCCACTGATAAAAATTGGCAACAGTGTAGGTGTGAAAGCTAAGGCTCTTCCACCAGCCGAATACAGCAGCTTTGAAGGTAAGCAAAATATCTATTGCAACACGTTCGTTTGATCCACTATAATCCTTTTAGAAACGTTCTTACTAATTTTGAACACTTAAGGATATTGTTCTAAATACCAGAAGACTGTAAGCTATATTAGTGATACTTGAAGATCAGTTTAGATTGATTTTGGAAATATAAGGATTTTGTTACGGCAGTTGAATTTATTCAGTTTAACAGGATTGAAGTAAATAATGAATGTCTAATTTCAGTCAGCTAAGAATCTCTGAACATAAAAACCACCTTCACCTCCATAAAGGCATCTACAGTAAAGTTTTCTTACGGTCAACGGGCTGCGCCCAACCCCGCTACGTGGGGGCTCAGACTTTCAGGCGAGCTCGCTTCGCTCGCAGGCGCCTTCAGCCAATCAGTCGTCTCCGTTGCCATGACGTCACCGCTCCTGGCCAATCAGTCGACTCCGTTACCGAGACGTCACCACTCTCTCAGCCAATCAGGGGCCGGAGGGGACGAATCCCCTTCAGGGATTTCCGGTTTCCGGTCTGATATCAACGGGAGTTATTTTATTAGTATGTAGAAAAGAACCTATCGTTACAGCGCTCATTCTATTGTTACTAAGTCTGTTGAATATGTTAATCACTCAGTTGGTAAACCAGTTCTTGCCTATACCCTTTTTAAGCCTAAATTTGTCTCACTCAAATCCATTACTACGAGTCTTCTCCTGCTGTCATTATAGGATGACCTTGTCTGTATCACCCTTGTTAAAACCCTTGGCCCATTTGAATACCTCTATTAGATCACCCCGCACTCTTCGTTGTTCCAGAGAGTGTAAGTTAAGGTTCAGAAGCCTGTCTTCGTATGATAAATTTCTAAGCCTTTGTTTTATTTTGGTTATTCTTCTCTGTACTGATTCTAGTGAATTATTATCCATTCTATAGAGTGGAGACTAAACTGTACCACACAGTCAAGGATGGATATAACTATATCCACATAGCGTTTAACGATTACCTCTGCACTTTTGTTTGTGACCGTCCTAGCAATAAATCCAAATGTCCTGTTGGCCCTATTTCTGGCATTGTTCCACTGTTTCCTGGATATGAGGTCCGGAAAGGGGACTGAAGGTGATATAGGGTCTTCATCTTCAAGATATTTCAGATTTAGTTTCTTTGTCTACGCAAGACATAGAATAATAAAGGTATAGTTATTCACGTATTCCTCTACAGTTTTACTTTTTAGTCACCCTTCTTTTGCTCATGACACTATTTCAACAGCAAGAACAAATCTCCCAATGTAGGTCTCTTGAACCAAATACTATTTGAACATTAATAAATGAATAAAATGAGATTAGCCATATAATCAATACATTATTTAACCTCTATTCACCATCTGTATGTTCTTACAGGTCAAGACCGACTTCCGTACAGCACCTGTGTGAGCACCTGCGTCCACAAAGGCGTCAGGGACTCGATAGGTTGCGCGCTTCCTCATGCCTTTGAGCTTGATAAGAGGAAGAGAGAGACCACTTCGCGTTATACTGATGAGGACGGCTCTTCAGGAGTTGACGATGTTTCTCCATGTAGTCTTGCTAAGTATCTGGAGTACCTGGAGGCACTATCTCTATGGAGAAGTACCGAGGAACAATTGACACGAGACCTTATATCTAGTTCGAGCACCGAAGATGTGGGGACCTCTTTCATATGGATTCCTGAGAAGGCTCCGGCGGCTATGACGGAAGAGGAAATCTTTGAGAAGATCTTGAAAGAGCAACTGGAAGCATCTCCGATGTCAGAAAGGCGTCATCTCGACGCGTGCAAGATGCAGTGTCAAGCTAAACGGCGAATCTTCATTACTCTCTTGTACAGATATGATGATGTAAGTTGACCAAGAAGAATAAAAGTAACTTTTGTATATGTGAAAGGTAGGTCAAAGATTTAAAAAAAAAATGTAAAGAGAGGGGCATAAAACACGTATTCCTAAAATAAATAGGAGACAAAGTCCCAATTCAAAACTGAGTTCCTGAAGAAGGAATTGATTATGATACTTCCCTTTGGAAATATTTCTTTTAGCCCTCTGAAGACTTCGATCTTAAAGACTAGCAATCATATGAGGTAGATCAACATGAGTTGCTCAGCCAGTGCCACGATTGCCGTATATACAGATTTTCATGTGTAGAAAAGACTTAACTCTACTAAATATCACATGTAGAGGACTTTGATCTATCCTTAGAGTAAGGTGGGTTTTCTAGTATCTATTACGAGGAAAATATACAGAGACTTTGGTAACCTCACCAACGAGGTTGGAGGTATGGTTGCCTTCGACCGGGGGAGGTCCAAGCGACACATGCAGCCATGCTGACCTCCGCTGACAACTCTAGGGGTTGAAGGGTAGGTGTTGGTATCTAAGCTGAAAGCGGAGCTCAGGTTGGGCATGAATTCGGTGACTAGAGTCGTCGGGGTGTGAGCGGAAGTCTCTCCTTTCTTCGTCTACTCTCTTGTCAGCATCCATTCAAGCGAGGTGAGTGGAAGGTTGGGTGATGTCTTATGCATCAGACGATTTTATTCAACTTAGAAAAGTGTCCTCTCGTCCTCAAATGGGTTAGTAAATATCACTATCAAAGCCTAGTGTCTGTTTTAAGGGCTTTATTTTAATACAAGTGAATTTTATTCAATATACGTAGACTCCCCTTCTCGACTGAATTTGAAACTACTTTGCTGAACCCATGGTGGGGATCACTCATATAGTCTATGGCGACTTTATTCATCTGAGGGAACTTCGGAGTTTATGGTTTACTGTCCATCTTGAGTGGCTTGGATAAGGCTTGGATCGTTCTTATATTTTATCTGACTATTCATTTCGGTTGAAGAAAGCTCTATATCGTCTTTCAACGGGTTAGCCCTAGTGTATGCCTACTATTGTATTAAGTGGCTGTCCCTCCCTCACGACCAATGTTCCTTCTATTTTTTTTTATTTATTTATTTATTTTTGCTGTGAGTGCGCGCAGAAATTTGCTTGCGAGCAAACTT
>NC_134777.1:92307983-92310483 GCF_046742065.1 Oratosquilla oratoria
ATATATATATATATGTATATATACATATGTATATATACACACACACATGTAATATATATATATATATATATATATATATATGTATTTATACATACATATATATATATATACATATATACATATATATATATATATATATATATATATATATATATATATATATATATATTACATAATATTCTTACCTCCGTAAAAACGTAGCACGACATGGCATCATACCAACATTTAAGGATTTGTGATAGTCACATTTGAAGCGAAAAAACAAAACAAAACGAAACAACATCACCGAACTGGAACGAAACGAATCAAATATGGAAGAGTTCGTTTACTTTGCAGTCGTCAGGTTATAACCTGTGAACAGTCGGCTGCTCTGATTGGTCGGTAAACAATGACGTAGGCAACAAGCTCTCCCGTTTTCTACGATTCTAACTGATATACTGGGAGAAGCTGGCTCACGTTTTCTGTGATACAAACTGATACATTGGAGAAAAACTAGTACCCGTTTTCTATGATACTAAGTGATACATTAGTTAAAAGCTAGTTCCCGTTTTCTATGATACTGACTGATAAATTGAAGAATATAGTTAATGTTTTATATAATACTGACTGATACATATGAGGAATTTAGTTCCCATTTTCTATGATACTAACTGATACATTGAGGGAAGTTAGTTCCCGTTTTCTATGATACCTCCACCTCTTTCCTCAGATGAACAAAATCGCCTGGCTTTCAATAAAAAAATAAAAATTCTCAAGTTCGTTTCGACGTCCATCGAGAAAACTTACAAGAGGTCACGACCTCACGATCTCACGATCTCACTAGGTCACGACCTTACGAGGTCACGACCTCAAAGTAGTAGAATCGTCAGGAGTGAACCAGATTAAAGGCTTTTAGCTTCAAAAGAAGTTTAACCAAACATTATATAGGGTTGTTTATCTTTACAAGCTGATATTTGGAGTGCTTCATCTTAACCAGCTCAACCTAACCTAAATTAACCTAACTTAACCAAGTCTTAACCAAATGACTGTCACTGTTGGAGTGGTTTATATTCACAAACTGATTTCTGGGTTAGCTACTCTTTATTAAGTGGTGTAGCTTGTTCGGTTAACTCCATGACCTAATCCTTTTCCTTATCAGATTTCACAATTTTCTCCAGTTAAAGAATTAATCTGGTATCAAACTCAATGATACAGTCAATTCAATTCTATTCAATCCTTAGACGATAGACGATGAAGGACTGTTCCAGGAATGGAAAGGACAAATTGACGAATGGATGTGGGTTCCCCCTCAACTTCAATTTGTCAATTCCACGCTAACGACTGTCGCGATCCTTTCCAATTGGTTGGAAGCAAGCAAGTCATCCAGGACTACAATGAATCCCTTCATGTTACATGCAAAACCTTTCTGTATATTTATATACTTTGTTATGGCACCCGTTAGGTGGTTTTTCTATATCTATCTTATTTATTATTTTCTATATTTATCTTATCTATTATTTTTATTTAACTTTATCTTATATTATCTAATTATTTTATTTATCTATTTATTCATTCGCTTATTTATCTATTTATTTATTCATTTATTATTTTATTTACATATTTATTTTTCTATTTGCTAATTAATTTATTCACTTATTTACTGTTATCATGTAACTGATGGAAAAGCGGACGCCAGTCTGAACAGGGTCCGCATCGATCGGCGGCAGGTGATTTTATTATCATGCGGCGGCCCCCGAGTGGAAGGGGTCGCGGTCGGTACTAAAACCTGTTAAGTACAACCATTCAAAAAAAAAAAAAAAAAAAAAAAAAAAATCCTAAGACTGTGGAAGCTAACCAAGTTAACTTTAACCTCTTCAAGTTAATCCAAACAATTTTAACCTTCCTCAGTCCGTGTGGTAATTGCCTTCGGCTGAATAAAATCGCCTGGCGTCAGGTATAACAGAATACATAAAGTTGGTCACAGCTGATGAAGTGTATCAACATTAAGTACATTGCCGCCTGTAGTATAATGGTACATTTGCAGTAAATGGTTTTACTCAGATCAGTCGATTTTATTCAGTAAAGCATCGATGAGTCGTGATTGGTCGAAAGGATCCCATTTCTGTCCAATGACGAAAAAAAAAAAAAAAAAAAAAAAAAAAAAAAAAAAAAAAAAAAAAAAAAAAAAAAAAAAAAAAAAAAAAAAAAAAAAAAAAAAAAAAAAAAAAAAAAGCTATTCGCATTTCCTGGAGCAACGTTTGGTTTTTTCAAAATACAAATATTCTGAATTTGTTATACTTTTTTTTTTTTTTTTGACTTGTGGACCTTAACCTAGCGTTCAAGCTTTAGGTATTTATTGCCTTCGCTGCGTTTTTTTATTATCTCTTTTATTCTGGCTACCGCCATGCGATTTTATTAATTAATTTTTTCCACAAAGTTTTAATGTAAAACAGTATAGTCCCTTTTTGGTAAGATTACACATACTAAACATATTCTGTCATTCAAAGACCAGTTAATTCAC
>NC_134777.1:92315483-92325483 GCF_046742065.1 Oratosquilla oratoria
TTAAAGTCTCTAAAAGTATTGACTATACCAAACTTTTGCAGTCAATACCTAATACGGGGGAGGGGGAGGAGAAGGAGTGGGAATAGGAGGAGGAGGAGGAGGAGGAGGGGAGGAGGAGGATAAAGAGGAGGGGAAGAGGAGGATAAAAAGGAGGGGAGGAGTAGGAGGAGGAGGAAGTTGGGGAGTAGTAGGAGGTGGAGGAGGAAGAGAAGTAGGAGGAGGAGGAAGAGGAGGGGAGAAGTAGGAGGTGGAGAAGGAAGAGAAGTAGGAGGAGGAAGAAAAGTAGGAGGAGGAGGATGTGGAGGGAGGAGTAGGAGGTGGAGGAGGGGGAGGAGGAGGAGGAGGAGGAGGAAGAGGAGGAAGAGGAGGAAGAGGGGAGGAAGAGGAGGAGGACGAGAAGGAGGAGAAGAAGAAGGAGAATGGGGACAATTGCTGGTTGTCTGCTCTTATGCGAAAGAATTTTTTTTTTTTTTTGTGTTACATGGAAAGATACTGAAACCGTTCCAATTGTCCGCTGGTCCTTAAAATCCATACACATAAATAACTGCTTTCCTCCTCCTTCTCCTCCTCTCCTCTTCCTCCTCCTCGTTATCTCTTTTTTTCTTTCTCCTCCAACGTTCCTTCTTCTTTACTCCAGTATTCCCTCCTCACATTTTCTGTCTTTTCTTCCTTCTTCGTTTTTAATCAACACTTTTACCTCCTACAAGATTCTGCCCCCATGTTTCCCTTCCCCTCCTCCTCCTCCTCCTCCTCCTCCTCCTCTCCTCTCCCTCTCCTTCATCTTTACTCCCACATCTTTCGTTCTTCCTCGTGCTCCTTCTCCACCTCGGCATTTAATCTTTTCTTATTCTTCAATATTATTTCTTCAATATCCTTCTTCCCCCACATCCTCCTCCTCCTCCTCCTCCTCCTCCTCCTCCTCCTCCTCCTCCTCTACTCGTGAAACATGTTTACCAGGCCTTTCATCAACACAACTTCAATTCCCTCAAATACCACCAAAGTCTGGCCAAAAACCAAGGACGATTATGCTATTGATAAACAAAGAAGGAGGAGGAGGGGAGGAGGAAGAGGAGGAGGAGGAGGAGGAGGGGAATGAAAGAGAGTGAGTAAAACAGGGGTGGGTGAAAGGATATAGGAATGAATGAGTTGAGGGAAGGAGGGAGGGATGGGAAGAGGGGAAGAGTGAGGGAGAGAGGAAGAAAGGGATGAAGGAGAGGGAGGAAGGATGGGGTGAATGAATGGATAAAGAAATGAATGAGTTGAGAGAAGGAGGGAAGGAGAGAGTGAAGGAGGGAGAGAGAGAGGGAGGGAGGGAGAAAGGGAGGGGGTGGGGGAGGGAAGGAGAAAGGGAGGGGGTGGGGGAGGGAGGGAGTGGGGGAGGGAAGGAGAGAGGGAGGGAGAGACGGAGGGAGGGAGGGAAGAAGGGAGGGAAGGACTAGGGAGAGAGGGAGGGAGTGAGATTGTTTTGTTGCTTTATTTTATTTATTCCCACCGGACGTGGCTTTTGACTATCATGAACAATTCTTACACTAAACTTGGTTTTACTCCTCTGCTTCGTCACCATCTTGCAATGGTGGCACACTTTGTGTATTTTATTCTGGTCAAAACCAGACGAATCTGTCCAGGTGCGGTGGAACCTCTCCTTGAGATGAAACGATAATTAAGAGGAACTTGTTTATGCTCACCCTTCAGAAGGACGAAATGTAATTAGGAAATATAAAGTTAAACAACTACCAGAATATTGTCGGTTTTCATGCGTGCGTGTGTGTGTGTGTGTGTGTGTGTGTGTGTGTGTGTGTGTGTGTGTGTGTGTGTGTGTGTGTGTATGTTTATGTTTGTGTGTGCGTGTGTCTGTATGTGTGTGTATGTTTATGTTTGTGTGAGCGTGTATGTGTGTGTGTATGTTTATGTTTGTGTGTGCGTGTGTCTGTATGTGTGTGTGTGTGTGTGTGTGTGTGTGTGTGTGTGTGTGTGTGTGTGTGTGTGTGTGTGTGTGTGCGTGTGTGTATGTTTACCTAATTGGAATATATAAGAAAAGAACAACTCTCATGGGATCATGTCTCTTACCAATCATTATGGATGACTACAATTTTACATATGGTTTCAACTTTGACTAAATCACATTATTCTCCACTTATTGTGTGTGCGTGTACATTACACACACACATGCACACACATACACACACACACACACACACTACCTGATGTAACTCTTCAACAATCGCCATCAGCCAAAGAGTAAAATGAAAATAAGATGCCAGACAAGTGTCGGAGCGACCAACGGGGGAGATGTCAAAGAGTGGGCGGACCAATTTCGCGAGTTCGAAAGCCGAAATCATCCAGAAGAAGTCGCAAAGTTTCTCCCCCCATTTGTGCCCACGATATCCGGCTCTAGAGGTTCTGGCGTCCTTCAACTTTCAATATCCTGTAAATCAGTTATTTTTGTCTTGTAACTACATAGACCCAAGGTTGATACATATAAATAACCGGTGAATGTCATTTGTCCTATATGTGATGAATCTATATACTAATAAAAAAATTCCTGTTGATATCGATCTAAATTGGATCGGAAATCGGAAATCCCTGAAGGGACACATCCCCTCCGGCCCCTGATTGGCTGAGAGAGTGGTGACGTGACAGCAACGGAGACGACTGATTGGCCGAGAGTGGTAACGTGACGGCAACGGAGACGACTGATTGGCTGAGAGCAGTGATGTGACGGCAACGGAGACGACTGATTGGCTGCGAGCGAAGCGAGCTCGCCCGAAGGGCTGAACCCCCGCGTAGCGGGGTCGGGCGTAGCCCATTGCTCGTTATATATATATATATATATATATATATATATGTGTGTATATATATATATATATATATATGTACATATCTATGTACATATATACATATATATGTATATATATATATATATATATATATATATATATATATGTATGTATATATATATATATATATATATATATATATATATATATATATATATATATACAGGCAGCGGCTTCGCCGCACCTAGCTACGCCCCTTTGTTAACACAGATGTGTAAATAAAAGAAGTTTATGCAAAACATGGTTTTTATTTAGTGACACATGTAATATTACGTTTCTTAGCCGCAGGAGGGTTGCATTCTTCGTCGTCTGTCCCGTCAGCGTATTTATCCACGCTTATTGATTTACATTTTGATTTCTTCTGCCTGCCATCCGTGTCTTCATCACTCATACGTTTGATCTCTGTCTGTATGCTTTCCAACTTCTCGCGTAATTCCCTATTCTCTTCCTTCAAATTGAAGAAGAGGAAGAAGAAGAAGAAGAAGAAGAAGAAGAAGAAGTAGAGGACGAAGAATACACATTGACATATATGCGTCGGGGGCCCCCAGAGGATCGGCGGGGGCCCCCAGAGGAACAGCGGAGGCTCCCAGAGAATCCGTGGGGCCCCCGAAGCATATATGTCAATGTGTATATAAATATGTGACGTCAGCATTCTCGGCCAATCAGTCGTCTGCGTTGCCGTGACGTCACCACTCTCGGCCAATCAGTCGTCTCCGTTGCCGTGATGTCACCACTCTCGGCCAATCAGTTGTCCCCGTTACCGTGACGTCATGGGGTATTACCAAAGCACCACCGTGACTGGGGAAATTTAGAGACAGTTTTGGTTTAATTTTTTTTTTTTACAAGCCGCGGGCTTCGTCCGCGGCGGCTTCGCCGGGGGCTTGGCTGCGCAAACAGCGGCCTATGGCCTATTATTTATACTTAGAATCCGTGACGTCATCACTCTCGGCCAGTCAGTCGTCTCCGTTGCCGTGACGTTACCACTCTCGGCCAATCAGTTGTCCCCGTTGCCGTGGCGTCATGGGGTGTTACCAAAACACCACCGTGACCGAGGAAATTTAGAGACAGTTTTGGTTTAATTTTTTTTTTTTTTTTGGCCGCAGCGCTCCGCGCTCTAATCCCATGATAGGGATCCCGTGCTGGGGATCCCGTGTTGGGGTTCTGCCCCGAGGACGAGGCCGAACCCAAGGAACATTTTTTCCTGGTCAGTTCAAGGGAACATGGCGACCACTGAGGACTTGCGACCACTGAGGACTTGCGACCTTTGAGGACTTATTACCTTGGAGGACTTGTTACCTTGGAGGACTTGTTACTCTGGAGGACTTATTACCTTGGAGGATTTATTACCTTGGAGGACTTATTACCTTGGAGGATTTATTACCTTGGAGGATTTACAACCTCGTAGGACTTGCAACTTCAGAGGACTTGCACCCTCGTAGGACTTACGACCTCGGAGGACTTGCAGCCTCGAAGGGCTTACAACTTCGGAGGACTTGCACCCTCGGAGGACTTGCACCCTCGGAGGACTTGCATCCTCGGAGGACTGGCACCCTCGGAGGACTTGCAGCCTCGGAGGACTTGCATCCTTGGAGGACTTGGACCCTCGGAGGACTTGCACCCTCGGAGGACTTGCACCCTCGGAGGACTTGCACCCTCGGAGACCTTGCACCCTCGGAGAACTTACAGCCTCGGAGAACTTACGACCTCGGAGGACTTACAGACCCCCCTCTCCAAGACATGTAACATTTTTTAAATGTGTCACCTTTGAAATGGTTTAATTTTTATTAGTAGTAGATACTTAGATATAAAGTCGAAAAATTGGTTTTCATTATAAGTTTAAATCTATTATTCCTCCCATGGCCACTGTTGCTCGGCGCTTACAACGGTACCCAAAACCCGAACTCAATTCCAACGTCTATTGGTGACTGATCCTTGCTCTGGCAGTCCAAGTGCATAGGGTAAAGGTGACCGGGGGTGTAGGGTGTCATTCCCTGCTAAGTGCCTCCTGTTGTAATCATCTCATCTGTGTTCCAGGAATAACACTCAGTCACATAATGCACAAACCTATCTTCAGTGACACTCTTCTCAGACTTATTTCTGGCTAACGCTAAATAGTCACCTTCAAAGAGTCGGCGGTCTCAGGGAGAAAGTGAGTTTTAATCGATCGAGATCCCTCAACCCTCTCCTGGCTGAATGCACAAAACAAAAACCTGTTTATGAGTTCATTGGACTATGGACTACCTAGGACAGACCCGTCGTCCATGAGGAGCTAAGATGAGAGGTAGGAAGGGGTGGTGGATGGAAGTGGAATGGGTGGGAGTAGGTACGTGCCTTTGACTTGGCTACCTTCCTTATATAGGGGAAAAAGCTTTTGGTATATAGATAATGTATAAAAGGATGCTACTGCCAATGAGCACTTCAAGAGACATTTATTAGGACTTGTATCGTGGCTCAGGAGGTATGGGCAGGAGACTTGGTCCTCAAGGGTTTAATTGGGATGAAGAGGTTAAGATAGTAGCCTTTTATCTTCTTTCCCGATAACTCAGGGAGAAGGGTTCTGTATGGGAGGAAGTACAGAACGGCCGGGGAAAGATGACTTCATTATTCACCTTCTTTATTCTTGTGGTGACCGCAGGACTCGATTCCGCGAAGGGAGACAAGCTTAATGATATCCGGGACCTTGGACAAGTTAACAACGCCAGCGTCCTGTTGGTCTATGGACGGGGAGGCCGTTTCTTTGATCCTTATGGCGAGAAGAAAGCAAATACGGGTTCTCTTGCATCTGGCAGCTCGGTCGGTAGCCTCGCGCGCGAGAATAAAAAGTTTCCTTTGTTCAGAAGAGCTTCTGGTAGCTTCCCACCCGCGGCAGCAGACTCCATCGTGAGGCTCGTATCAGACACCCTATCACAGAACCTCGGCAGTGACGTTAACTTACGTCATTCTGACGTCGATGTTGTCATAAAAAACGCCCTCAATGACGTTACAAGCAAACAGACGGTTCTAGACGGGAGCGTTTTTAGGGTGAGTGAGGAACCCTCAGCTCCTGAAGTCGACGGCAATAAAGAGAATTTAAGTAAACAAAAGCGGGGACCTCTCCATCAGGAACCGGCTTACGGTACAAGAGGAACTCATTCCCATTTTCTACAGTCCCGAAGAATAGAAAATGGAAATAAATTCTCTCAAAAAACAGAAAACGAGAGACTTGGTAATGAAACGAAGAAAGAGGTTAGGCGAAATTTAGACTTAGAAAAGCAGAGGAAACGTGAGGCAAAGAGAAACATGAAACGTTTGTCAAGGTTGCAGAGGAAATAGGAACATAAGAAAAGTGTGAAAGAGAAGAAACAGGAGAGGTAGTCAAGGTTGCGGAACAAAAGGAAACAAACCGCAAGAATGGAGAAGGAAATTGAACGTTACTTTTAGAGAAGAGCGAAACATATCACAGAAATGACAGAAGAAAAGAAACGGTAGCAGGAACTGGAGAACAAAAAGAAACGCGTGACGAAAATGAAGTTATAGAGAAAAGGGAAACATGAAATGAAACTTGCTAAAGACAAGGAACACAAAATGAAATTACACAAGGAAAAGTAGCAGAAACCGCACCTCGAAAAAGGCCAAAAACACAAAATGAAGCTGCACAGAATGAAGTAGCGTGAAGTGAAACTTGCGAAAGAAAGGGAACATAGGCTGGAAATGCAGAGAAAGAAACTGCCTTCAGTGAAACTTGCTAAAAACAAGAAACACAAGGCGGAAGAACAAAGAAAAATACATCTAGAACCGGTCAAGGAACGGAAACATCTATCGAAACCACAAGAAACAATGAAACAAAGTTAGATATAGGTTAGAAAGAGAAAAGAAATACAACCCGTTTCCAAAATGAAGAGCAATAAAGACATCTTCATGAAGAATGAGAATGAGACCAAGAGTCCTCAACCTGATACCAAGGAGATTAAAACAATGCAAGAAAGTCATATTATTCCAAACAAAACTCAAAATTTCTTAAAGATGAAGAAACAAAAAACAATGAAAGTGCCACCACAAGAGCAAAAACATTTCTATTATTTACAAAAAATGCAAATGAAGCTTGCAAAGCCCGAGGAAAAAATTGCTTTACCAAAAAAACATCCCAAATATATGAAAGAAAACCGGCCACAAAAAAGAGGGCCACCCACAAAAGAGTGGAGCAAGCGCAAAAACACGGCGCCACCCCAGAAAATCGAGTTTCTTCAACATCATTTCGAAAGAGGAGGGCACTCGTGGTCCTCCAACAGCCAAGAACGAAGGAGACCCATCCACGAAAGAAACTCAGAAATTCTTCCAAAAGAACCACAGACACTTCGAAGACCTTCCCAAAGAAGACCGAATGAAGAAACCATCCCACTGAAGAAACAGTCCCTTCTTCACCAACAGCTGACCAGTCGACCGTCTTTGGGACATCGGAGGATGAGCCACGTCCTACGAACAAAGGGCAAGGACTCTTATCGCCGGTAGTCCTCAGGAGTGGTGTCAGGGTCGAGGGGCAAGGCGTCCCTCGTGGTCGAAGTGGTTATTGATCAGAATAGGCAGAGGAACTTCCGAGGGAAGCTTCTGGATAGTGGTCCTTAGCCTTTCCCTCCGATTCCACGAGGTACCCGGGCGAATCGAGTTGAAAGACATTTATGAACACGAATTGTTGATGTTTTTATAATGGATGTTGTTGTGCTACCTTGTTAAAAGGAGACGTATTCAATGACTGCTAGGCGCCTCTAGACATAAGCTCCTCATTTTATTTTTCTATTTTTCTTTCGGTGGTATGAGTTTAGAATAAAGGAATCTGCCAAAAACATGCAGATTCATATGATTATAAACGCACACCCAGCCACATCCACGCGCACGTACGCACGTTCACACACATACACACACACACACACACACACACACACACACACACACACACACACGTTTTCGTTAAAATGAACAAAGCACCGCCAGCAAATTGTTCAACTATTTTCTAAAAAACATCTAACAAATCAAGGTCATTAACACTGTTGTGCATGGGAGATTTGTCAAAAATATGAAGTAAGTTAGGAAAATACTCATTACAATTATTGTGTAAATGTTGAACAGGCTTTTTAGTCATTCTTTGAAGTTCCGTTTTCTGTGAGTCATCAAAACATTCTTCATTCATGCCTTGATTATTTTCAAGAAGATCCTTTGAAAACTTGAATGGTTCCTTCCCAAAAAACAAAACATAAACTCCGGCTTTGATAAATACTCGAGGAGATATTGATTACGTAACAAACTCAAAAGACTCGCAAATAATCATGCGAAATCAAAAGAAAAACACTGAGGGATGCACTATCTTCCAAGAACCGGGCCTTTCATTTGCATTTACACTCTCGGCACAAAAGAGACCGATGACGTCATCGTAAACAAAACAGAATAGAGCAGATGTCATGTGTCCCACATCACTTCCTCCCATACCCGGTGGTCCTTTCTCTCGCTATTTGATTACCTCCTGGCTATCCTATTCGTCTCTGTTGATCTTCTGTGACGAAAGGGTTACAACCAATCTGGATGAACCATTTCTGTCTTTCATTTTATTATATTTTTATTCCAACAAATATCGGGAGTTTTCATGAATCCCTAAGACACTCCCCAACTACTAAACTAAAGCGATCAACTCCACAATCCTGAGAGCCTTTTGTGTATGAATAAAATCGTATGACGGGAGGGAGGAATCCATCATTGAATTAAGCCTCGACATTGGAAACAAAAAAAAAATAATAATAATAACTCCGCGGCACCCACAGCTTCAATGGAAGCACCAGGCAGACGCTGGTTGGAACAAGATCAAGAAATAATTTTCATCTTTTTTTCTTAGATTGTTCCCCTAGGTCGTGAACCCCGTAATTCAATTTGCTCGGAAAACTGATAAATGATTAACTTGTAATTTACATAAGAAATCTATTAATGAGAAACGTCAGGGTTAGTCAAAAATAGGCGCATGCGCATACACAAACACACACATGTATACATACATATACTGTACATGCATATATACATGTATATATATATATATATACACACTGAATGGTTCTCAGTGATCAATTAATATCTTTTTCAACCACATATCACTTTTAATTCCATACCATCGCAAACGAGACTGAGAGTCGCTCGAAGGAGGCATCCGTTGGAAATTGAAACGTGGACGAGCCGAGGATTCGAACTCAGCTAACCAATACGCTATCAAGAGAGATAGCGTATTGGTTTACGTCAATGTAACTTTGTTACGGGTTGGCTGGGTTCGAATCCTCGGCTCGTCCGTTTCAATTTCCAACGGATGTCTCCTTCGAGCGACTCTCAGACTCGTTTGCGATGGTATGGAATTAAAAGTGATATGTGGTTGAAAAAGATATATATATATATATATATATATATATATATATATATACATATACATATGTATACATACATATACATGAATATATACATGTATATATAAACAGACATGACAGAATTGAATAGACACCAAGAGAAATCGTTTAATTTATCAAACAAGCAATTGATACAATTAAAGTATTTATAAATGGTCACAGTGTGAATAACTAATACTTGGTTGACATCCCTTTTGCTTTTTTCAATACAAGGACCCTTCTAGGCATGCTAGTGATTAGTTCACGAATATCATCTTGAGGGATTCCTTGCCATGTTTCCCGTAGTTATCCTAAGAGTTCGGGCTTTGAAGATGGCTTCCTCTTCTTTTTGCGAAGCTGTCGCTCTAATATGCCGCAGAGGTGTTCAATAGGGTTCATATCCAGGGACTGATTTGGTCATGGAAGTTTCCCGATCCAATTTTTGGCTCAACCAATTTTGTGTTGGTTGAGCAGTGTGGCAAGGAACTCCATCTTCCATAAATAGGAAGACATTTTTACTCATTCTACCACTGGAGAATATTGGAATGAGTCCTTCCTTTAATATAGAAACATATTTGCTTGAATTGATGTTCCCTTGACACTCCACAACCTCTGATCGGCCATCATTCTAAATTGCATCCTACACCATTATTGAAATGCCCCCATGTTTCACTGTTGGCTGCAGTCTTTTGAAGTCAAATTCTTTACTTCAGAGTCTCCTGTCCCAAACTCTTCCACTCTCAGAAAATAATGCGAATCGTGTCTCATCAG
>NC_134777.1:92335483-92340483 GCF_046742065.1 Oratosquilla oratoria
AGTCTTCCGTTGTGAGCTTCTTCTCTTTGAGTATTGTTACAAGTTGCTAAAACCGTTACTAAAGACGTTCTCTCCCCTTCCCTTCCCACCTCCCTCCTTCTTTTTCTTTCCATACATTCTCTCTACTCCTCCTCTCTCCCTCCCATCCTCCTCTTTCTTTCTCTTGTCTCACTTTCCAGCTCTCCCTTCCTCTCCGTCACATCCTCATCCCTTCTTCTGTCTTATTTCCCCGTTTTATTTTTTCCAAAACTTTCCGTACTTGACCTTCCTCTCCTTCTCCCTACTCCTACACTCCTCCTTTACCTTTCCTCCCCCACCCCGACCCTCTCCCTACTCCTATTGTTTTCCATGATCATTATTTCGTATTGTCAACAACTTCAATTGTAAAAGTAGGTATCTGGCCTAGTAGGTCACTAGTGTGTATATGTTTGTTTAAATGAAAAGCGAAGCCCTGTCATATTACGCTCGTAGGTGGGTAGCGTGGTAGCCCAATGGATATGGTGTCGAATTCATGGACAGATGGGCGTGAGTTCGAAGCACGGGGCCCGCTGTATGCGTCTTGCGTTGGTTCCTGACAGCCTTGGCCAGGCGGGGAAGCGACACAAACATCGGCAAAAAAAAAAAAAAAAAAAAAAAAAAAACGGCTAGACGCAACTGACAACAGGGCTTACCCTACTAGGGTTTTTTCACTTACCATATCGTGGGAGTGGGATGGTGAGATGCTCATAAATCTGTATCTAATCGCGTGGACAGAGGTCTGAGTCAGAGACTCATTCTTTCCCAATGCTTTCCATAAAGCAGCCAAAACCCGTTTGTTGCGTGCTTCTCTGTACCAAGGGCTTTCTTCGAATTATGTTTCCTTGAAGGATTAGGATCAAGTATCTACTGGCCTCTTTGGCATCGGATCTGCAGAGTCCCCTGCTGCCAGGTTCTTCGTAAACATTTGCAGGGGTTTCCTTGAATTCAGCCTACCTGACACTTCATTCTTAGCAAAAATATCATACGTGACGGCTTGGCTGATAAACATCTTTTATACAACCATCTATAGATGTCATCACTACTAGTCTGTGGTGGTTAGTTCTCAGGTAGGAATGGTGGATGACTCAGTGGGATGCACCAGATGTAGTCTGATATAAGTCTTAATGTGTAATGATAGAAAACATCAAATCCACAGGTATGAAGCTTTCTTTGTTCATACTGGGCGCAGAACCATGGTGCTCAGGGGGGAAGTACCAATACCAATGTTCTGAGGGTGTTGAAAGAAGCACCCCAGTTGGTACTAGCTAGGTGCCTATTCAAAGAAAATCTGGCAACGACTTTGCTCTTCAGTTTTGTCAGATGGCACCCCAAGGTGAAGCCTGTTTCATGGACTGTGTGTCTCTCTCATTTTGGTCAACTGTGGAATGACTTTGTTGGAACCGGTTCATGTGAGAATTAGTCTTTCCAGAAGCTTGTTCTTAGTGCATTAGAGCGATACTGGAAGTGTCCTCCTTAGGCTTGAAGAGAATGACTGCAGTTGCTTTGGAAGGTAAATAGAGATGTAACATACCTTAAACAACTTGGTCAACCATCCTGTCATGTTGCCTCCACAATTAGGAATTTACTGCTGGATTCCGTCACGGCTTGAGGTCTTGCCTTCTTTCAGGAATTTGATGGCAACAGACGTTTCTTTGATGAAGTCGTTTTTCTTTTTGAGAAGTGATTCCCAAACTAGGGGGTACACACCCCTAGGGAAGCGTAAGGAGGGTACAAGGGGGCGTGAAGTCATCTGCTCAAAAATCATTGTTTGATAAAAATAATGAAATAATTTCAGGAATAAGTGTCTGACGTTACGTAAAAGCAAAGTAAAATTCTATCAGTCACTCAAACCCGTTTTCTTTTAAGATACAAATGGAAAAGTTATAGATAAAAAGATATATAAAATTTCACAAAAAAAAAGGGAGCGTGGGGGTCTGCCGGAAGCTAAAAGGGGTCGTCATACAAAGAGGTTTCGAAATCACTGGAATTGACGTTCTTCATCCGAAGTAGGGTGGGGTGGGGTGGGGTGGGGTGGAAGGTCTTCCTAAGACTGAATTTTTACCTCCAAAGAAGGCGAGGAGTGGGAGGTGGGGGGCAGAGGGGGTTTCCTCCTAGGACTGGAAGTTTCTTCGAGGACTTCCTTTCCAGAACTGATTCTTTGTCTCAGTCTTGGCCATTCGGTCACCAATGCTCCTCTTCTTGTTCCAGTTTTTCGTCTGCGCTCTGCCTCTTACGCTCTCTTTTGTGCACGCTCTCTTTTCCTAATTTATGTGTTTATCATCTATCATTATCTATTTATTCTATTTTTCCTCATCCGACCTAGCTATGAACCAAAAGATTTTCTGTCGGCATTCTCTTCTTTTGTAAACCTTTGCACTCTCGGCATCACATCTTTCATCCCATCTGACACTTTCCCCAAAAATACATTATGGCCTTCGCTAAGTTTTATTAAATCATTCGTTTACTGTTGCTGCCGGCGAGCGATCTCATTCAGCTGAGGGGAAATCCAATCCGCAGGGTAATGGTTGATAGGTTTATTTCTCTATCACCTTTCCCCTCTTATCCTGTTCGTTTTTACAAACCCCTTTTCTCTGTTTTTCGATTCCGCACACCAAAACATCCCCCCCTTTTTTCATTCCTTTTCCTCCAAATATAATTACCTGAACACGCTTAATTTTCCATTCCCTTCCCTTTCCACAAACGCCTATCCTCCCCACCACAAAAAAGGACTCTTCCTCACAGAAGCCGATCTAGTTATTCCCAGGCACGATCCCGGGGTCCCCGAATGGGCGGAATGCCCTCGCAATGACCCAGTTACGAGGCGAAAAAAAAGAAAGAAAAGAAAAAAACATTTTGGGTGTTGCGCAAGGCTTCAGTGACTTTACAGAGTGGAAGGGAGGTCGCAAGGGTATTATATATACATAGATACATACAAATAGGTGTGTGTGTGTGTATGTGTGTGTGTGTGTGTGTGTGTGTGTGTGTGTGTGTGTGTGTGTGTGTGTGTAACAGCATTAATCATAATAAATAGATAAATAATAATAACTAGAAGAATGATAACAATGATGATGATAACAACAAGAACAAGAAGGAGAACAATGATTATAATAATGATGACAATAATCATATAATATCAGTAATAATAATGATAATAATAATGATAACAACAAAAACAATGATAGTAATAATAATAATAGCAATAATAATAATAATGATAATAATAATAATAATAATAATAATAATAATAATAATAATAATAATAATAACAACAATAATAATAATAACAATAATAATAATAATGTATGAACATTGTGACGTGTGTGGATAAGTGATAAAGGGAACATGGGCTGAGGGAAATACTTTTATTCCTGACTAGTTTCGCCTGAGTGGCTTCTTCAGAGGAATAGTGCTCGAAGTCGAGCTGGCCAATTTATGCACGACAAAAGAGGAAGAGAAAGATACACAAGACACGTCGCCGCGTCCCTTTCTCTCCCTCTTTTGTCTTGTATAAATTGGCCAGCTCGACTTCAAGCACTATTCCTCTGAAGAAGCCACTCAGGCGAAACTAATTAGGAATAAAAGTATTTCCCTCAGCCCATGTTCCCTTTATCACCTATCAATAATAATAATAATAATAATAATAATAATAATAATAATAATAATAATAATAATAATAATAATAATAGTAATAATAATAATTATAATAATAGTAATAATAACAATAATGATAATGATAATAATAATAATAATAATATTTTTTGTTAAATTCGATAGCCGCCGACGTTCTGACGATCTGTGTACCAAGATCGAGAGAATACAAGGTCTACTCAACAGCTATCCAGTATTTAGGTCGTTTGCGCATTGACGTCACTAGAAGTGCTTGGCCCAAAGACTATATAGGAAAGACGGGAAAGCGCACGGAGAGCCGCATCGTCCACATACATTTTACTGTGCGGCTCTCTCACTAGATGGCGTTTACGTCAATCACCAGTTTTAACTGCACCGTCTGTTTCTTTATTAAATATGTCAAAGATAAACCACAAGAACATTTTTCCAAAATGAAACTCCCATTTTAACGGTTGCAGAACATGAAATGGGTAAGTCTCCCAGAAACTCTGTGGTGCCTGTACGTTTTCTCTTTTACCTAACATTTTTCACTTACGTTTTCACCATTTTCTCTGTGGGCTCCCCTTCAGATGACATCACAACATGCGCGCGAGCAGACCTTGTATTCTCTCGATCTTGCTGTGTACAGTAGCTGATCGCTCAAAATTGCGGGAGACCTTTTTTTTCCTCATTGTTCAATGTTGAACAGAAGTTTCCGATATTCATCTGTGAACCAGTATCTGTAGATTTCGAAGTCTCTTACCTCTTTATCAGCGGGGTGGTAATATTGAATGTTTTAATCCTCTTGGACTATACGTTCACAAGTGAGAATGACCTCACCGAGTGGGCTGTGATTTTTCGTCCGTAACTGTTGTGATCAAACGTCACTATGGTGTTCTAGTCCATTTTTTTTTTGGGGGGGGGGGGGGGAAGTATCAATTGATTCTGCTGTGTATTTAAATTTGATCTGAGTTTTTTTTCGATTAAAACTGCTTCTGCTATTTGTAGTCTGCGGTGATCATTTGTACGGTAAATGATTGAAGTATTATTTCTTAAATCTGCTGTTTGTGGTCTTTTGTCATGTGCTGTGTAGTGGGCAAAAATTCCGCCATTGTAACGATGATGATAAAGCCTTTTTTCCAGAGAAGTTCTGGTGAATCTAATGTATTTTGAAGGGATGCACAATTCCCTGCCTGGCATGTGTGTTTATACACTACATTGTATTCACTCTGTTCTCTGGAGTTATCTGTTCGCTGGCCGAGTGGTTAGAGCGCCGTTACTTGAGGCGGAGGTCGAAGTGACAACAGTTCGAACCTGCCGCTAGCGAGTTGGACCAAGGTAGTGGTTCATTAAATTTCACGCTACAGTTTCCTCTG
>NC_134777.1:92375483-92380483 GCF_046742065.1 Oratosquilla oratoria
TTTTCGCTCATATTTCCGAAATAACCATTCACATCAGTATGATATATTAGCACAGCCTAATTCACACCCGGCCATAATTTTTGACGTTAGAGTGCATTTACAAGTGTATTTAATTACGGCGCTTACTCTTGATATTAAGTGTGTCGTATCCGACACCCGTGAAGTAAATGGAACAGGTGAAGTCGTGACGTCATCACAAACTACCTCGTGTATCCGAACTTCACTTGTTTGATTTACTTCACGGGTGTCGGCTACGACACACACAATATCAAGAGTAAACACCGTAATTAAATACACTTGTGAATACACTATAACGTCAAAAATTATGGCCGGGTGTGAATTAGGCTGTGCTAATATACCATGCTGATGTGAATGATTATTTCGGAAATATGAGCGAAAAACGATGGGTCAAAGCCGCTGAAATACTTAGTAGTCATCGAGACAAAGAACTGACAAGTCCTGACTTGCTGACTTGGCCCGCCTTCCTGACGCTGACGTCAACATTTATCGTATTTATTCTGGCTAAAGACAAACGATTCTGTTCAGCCAAAAGGGGTCTCGACTGAATAAAATCAAATGACGAAAACCAGAATAAATTTTGTAAAGGATGCCATCATGTTGAACACCCTTGGGGGGGGGGTAGGTAAAAGTGAATACTTTGAATGAATATTCCGAGGTGAATAATCCCATGTGAATACAAATAAGAAAAGGAATGATGTGATTATGAAGTTAGGAATTTATGAAGTGAATAGTGAAGAATTAATGCAGATGAATACTCTCCGACAGTGAATAGTATGAATGGAATAGGCGACTGTGAACAATTAGTAAATACCAAAGAAGAATCAGTGAATATTAAGTTATTATTTTGTCAAGTGAATACTGATGAATAAAGTGAATAATTTGTGAGGAATAATTGACTGTGAATACATTGGAAGGAATGATCGAGAGTGATACTATATAAGTAGTAACTGATAGTGAATACAGTGGAATGTATAGAATACAGTGAATACTACGGAATAAAGGTACTGAATACTTTGGAATGAACGAAAGATAATGAACACCATGGATGGGGGTAAATATGAATGAACACAATTGAACGAAAAAAACGAAAAGAAAAGAAGAGTTGAACAATACAGAATAAGCAGCAGTGAATATTATATTATGAATGAATGACAGTGAATACTCTAGGAAAAACTAAGTATTCTGGGAGGATTAAACAATAGGGAATCCAATGTACGGAATAAACGAGATAAAATATCTTGTGAAGATTAGGCAGCAGTGAATACTACAGAAAATATATTAAGTAAGAAACGACAGGGAATGCAAAGCATAGAATAGACATGGAGAATACCAAGTAAGTGGTAGAAGAAAGTGAATACAATTGAAAAAATCGACAGTATTCTGGGCAGATTAAGAGAATAAAAAACCATACAGGGAATTAAAGAAGGAATACTTTTGCCAAATATCATGTGAATAATATAGAAAGAGTGAATACTTCAAATATATATAAAGTTTCAATATCATTTAAGGAATAAAGAATAATGACTAATTCTGTGAATACAAATGAAAAAATAAACTAGAAATAATACAAAGAATGCTGTGAATAATTGTGAACTAAGAATACTGTGAATACTACTAAACTAATAGGGGAGAGTGAATATTAATGCAATCGATTGAAATCTTCGGGAGCGTAAGGCAGGTGTGAATACCACGAGGTATTCACAAGAGAATGAATACTGAGAATACTCTACCCCCCCTGGCAGTGCGCCGAGACTTTCACGCCTGAACAGAATCCTTTGCCGTCAGCCATAATAAAGTATATAGAGTGCGTCACATAGTCGAAGGAAGTAATTAAAAAAGTCTTAAGCTCTTAATTAAATTAGATGTAAACATTCCTTCAGATGAATAAAATCACCTTGCGACAGACATAAAACCTCAGTAAAAAAAAAAAAAAAAAAAAAAAAGTGGTGACGTGCGCTCCACAGTTTGGATGAGCCGTTCGAGTCCCATCTCTAATTGAGAAGTTCAACGCGTGACGTCAATTAAGGACATATTGTGGTCTTACATTTCAAGCTCAGACAACAGCGATCAATACCTATCCACCTCGCTGAGCCGGTAACGGTGGAAAAGATAAAAAAAATAATAATGATAACAATAAATAGCAACGAATAAATGGTAACAAATAAATAAATAGATAAATAACTGAATAAGCAGATAAGTAAACGATTAACTGGATAAATAAATACACAAATAAACAAATAACCTAATAAACAAATAAACAAATAAATGAACAAAAAACAAATAGACGAACAAATAAATAAATAGAGAAATAAATGACACAAATACTTATGCCCAGACAAATGAATGTGGACATTGCAGATGACAAATCTTCAATCCCTTCAGTGCAAGAAGAGGCCAACTCTCTCCCGATTAATCCATAGACGCTTTTGTTGATTCTGGCTCTCGTCACCACCAAAGGATTTTATTCAGGGTGCGGTTGGACCCATTGTGATTAACTCTTGTCTGTGAGTGGAGGGGAAGCACCTCAGCTGATTAGAATAGCCTAGTGATAGATGGGATGAAGGACTACAGATGATAATGATGATACTACTACTACTACTACTACTACTACTACTACTACTACTACTACTAATACTAATAATAATAGTAATAATACATACATACATATACCAAGGGCTTTTTTCCCCCTTACAAGGGAGGTAGCCAAAAAACAAAGACATAAAAATCATTCCCATCCATTCCATCCCCAATACACTCCACTCCCCTCCACCCTCTTCTCTTCCTCTTATCTTGGGACCTCCTGGATGACGGATCATCCTTGTATCTTGTCCACTGCCCTGGGTCAGAAGCAGTGTCGCAAGACACAGCACATCCACAGCAAGGCCGCTTCATTAAATCGGCGACCCCCCCTCTCCGTCCCCTCATGCAGAAAAGGAGAAGACGGGGGAAAAATCCCTTCGGGCAGCGTCGAATTTTTCTCACACATACTACCTCACCCCCCATCCCCCCACACATTCCACCTCATGCATCACAACATCATCCATATACAACCATTCTCCATTCACCCCTGTCTTCTGTCCTCTCCCGTCCTTCCTCAACAGACATTCCCCTCTTCCCCAAAGCCCCTTTCACCCCATCCATCCATCTCATCCTAGGACGTCCCCTCATGATCACTCCATCCACATCTGCTTTCCATACCTCTTTTACTCATTTTTCTTCACTCATTCTTTCCATGTGTCCAAATCATCCTAATACTCTTTCATCCACCCTATCTCCGAGCTCCCTTACCACCCCCGTTCTCCTCCTCACCTCCTCATTTCTCACTCTATCCAGCCTAGTAACCCCTATCATACTTCTCAGACACCTCATCTCAAACACATTGAACTCCTTCTCTCTTCCTCTCTTATGCTCCATGTTTCTGCCCCATACAATGCTGTTGGCACAGTCACTCCTTCATACAATCTTCTCTTAGCATCCATTCCCAAATGTCTATTTTTCATTACACTTTTTAGTCCACCAAGGCATTTACTCGCTTCTCTCAATCTACATTCTACCTCCACCTCCACTCCTCCCTCTCCTGCCACATTCGCATCCAAGTATCTAAAACTATCCACTTCCTCCAGTCGCTCTCCCTTAATGCTCACTTCCAGTCTACTGCCACTTTCACCCCTTGTGCATCTAATCACCTTACTTTTACCCACACTTATCTTCAGCTTTCTTCTTTCACACACTCTCCCAAACTCTGTCACCAGCTTCCTCAATCCCTCCTCTGATCCTGCTACAAGCGCAGTGTCGTCCGCAAACAACAGCTGGCTCACCTCCCACTTTTCTCCATTTTCTTTAACTATCTCCAATTCCTGATCCACCACCCTTGCATTTACCTATCACACCACCCCATCCATGTATAAGTTGAACAGCCAGGGCGACATAATACATCCCTGACGAAGTCCCACCATTACTTAAAACCACTCATTCTCTCCATTTCTAATTCTGACACATGCTCTACTACTCTCGTAAGAACTCCTGACAGCTCCTAAAAGCTTTCCTCCTATCCCGTATATCTGCAAAACCTCCCACAGTGCCTTTCTGTCTACTGTATCATAAGCCTTTTCCAGATCCATAAAAACCCAAAATACATCCTTCCCCTTTCCTATAGCTTTCTCACATATCTGTCTTACCACAAAAATCTGATCTACGCAACCTCTACTTGCCCTAAATCCACACTGTTCCTCACCAATTACTCCCTCTGTTCCTCTCCTAATCCTCTCAATCAAGATCCTCCCATGAGCCTTCCCAACTACACTCAACAATCTAATCCCTGTGAAACTACTACACTCACACTTGTCCCCTTTTCCCTTGTAGAGTGGAACTATACATGCACTCATCCAATCCTCCGGCACTCTACCCACTTTTCAACAAACATTAAATAACCTCACCAGCCAGTCCACCATCACTGTACCTCCTTTTTTTTTAGACATTCTGCATGGCATCCATCCAGACCAGGTGCCTTACCTGCTCTCATCATCATAAGAACTGCCTTCACTTCATCCTTCCTTATTTCTTCTCCACTTCTCTCACTCATCACGGTCATTTTCTTTACACTCCCCGCTGCAAATATCTTTCCCTCCCTATCCTCCTTCACATTTAGCAATAATAATAATGATAGTGATAATAATAATAGTTATATTAATAATAATAATAATAATAATAATAATAATAATAATAATAATAATAATAATAATAATAATAATAATAATAATAAAATAATAATAATAATAATAATATTAATAATAATAATAATAACAACAATAATAAAAATAATAATAATAATAATAATAATAATAATAATGGTAATGACAATAATGATAATGAAAATTATAATAATAATAATAATAATAATAATAATAATAACAATAACAATAATAATAATAACAATAATGATAATGATGATAATAATAATAACAATGATAATGGAGTGA
>NC_134777.1:92387983-92392983 GCF_046742065.1 Oratosquilla oratoria
TTAGCAAAACAAAGCACCTGAAATTGAAAAAAATCTTTGTGACAAATAATATAAAAGGTGACAAACATATGAGAAGCAAATGAAAAATATATACATAGAATTCATGAAGAAATATAGCAAGTGTTATAAAAATGCTATAATAAAATATATGTTATGCAACAGAAAATGGAGTGACTACCAATGCTAATACGGTAGTATGAATAACCGCAAAAATAGCGAGAGTAATGTAATATCATAAAAAAAACACAATAAACATGGAAAACTGCATTTTACTTTATCTCACTGACAATATTCATTTTCCGCCTCAGTAACTATATCCTACGCTGTAGTGAAAATAATATCATTCAACTCGGAACAAAATTACGCTGTATATTCATTTAGAGAACCTTATATCTGAGTTAACCTTGCAGCTATAACTAATATCCATTTAAGTTAGGTTGAACAGGCTTACTGTGATAAAACACAAGTGAAAAAATAAGTAAAAACGACAAAGATGAAATAGGAAATAAAATAGTGAACATAAAACATTTACAAGAAGGTACCAAACGGACTGTTTCTCATCGAAATATTCAAGACCAATCAAAAGAAAGAAAGAAAAATCACTCCTGTGTAAACCATAGGACAACGACAAAGGTAAGAAATTGTGAAAAGACTCCTATTTCTGTTCCTATTTTTCATAACCGAAAATGTAACAGGATTCATGACTTCAGAATGAATATGTCCAATGTCCTTTCCGAAGGAAGAACGATTGTGACTAATTGCTGTTGAATGGTTGAATATGGCTACGACTTAGAGATAAAACAACGACAGACTATATGTTTAACCGCCTGACAAATTTTCACAGTTGGTAGGACTGATTGCGACCTTTGAAATACAAGCTCATGCAACACAGACACTCGATTTTCTCTTTTCAAAGATCGGTACCGGTGTTACCAACTGTGAAGAGCTGTCAGTTACTTACACACCTGTAACTGACCTATCCATCAACCTCGCTGCTGTTCTCTGATAACTCGTTTGTTGTAAAAAAGATGTGAGACAAGGCGTCGCATTGTAAATTAAACATTTCATTGCCACTCAAATTCTTGCGCGTTGCATTGGCTGCTATATGTAACTAGTATCACACTTTTCGCATTATAAAATATAAAGTCACTTGGGAAAGAGCTCACTTACATGCACTTGAGTTATCTATGTCTAAAAATGGATATATATATGTATTTGTTGCCATTGATTCTTTCAAGATTTTGTATTTTGCGACCCATACCAAATAAGAGAACTAAAACCTTTGCTTCAGTGATACATGAACAAATCAAATGCAATTTCACTACTCCCAAGATCTTAGTTTCTGACAATGGTACTGAATTTAATCAAGTCAGCCTTGCCTCGTTGATTTTTTTTTTCTGAATAAATGTAGATAATATACTATGAAATGTAATTATGTTATGTTGCTCTGATTTCATTTAATACAGTAGACCAAAGTAGTTTCTCAGTCTTCATTTTTCAATATGTCATGTGATTACAAGCTGAAGCATAATCCAACATAGCAAGTCTTGGTATAGAGTAAAAGTTGTGAATCTTTGCATCACCGAAATGTGTATATTTGTCTTATTCAAAGGCATGTCAGCTGGAACAGTGTGATTCTAGTATTTCATATATAGATCCAAGGACATCAATACGACTGTAACGTGGAACAAAAAGTCTCCCAGGTATAGAACAAAAGGTCTTCTGTCGGTAGTAACCATGTATTGAGCGCTGAAACTATTGGATGTTTTAAAAGAACATTACGTAACTTTATGAATGGGGATGATATAAGGTAATGGACATGGAACTGCCAAATATAGGCCTTATAATCTCTTGCAGTCTTCTCCATTCTTAGGTCCCTAAGTATGCTCCTCTTTTGTAAATCTTTGTAAGCCTTTGTGAAAAATTGGAAGGGTTGGCTACCCTGCCACTTCTTTCCAGCACAGTACAAGTGATATAAACCTGCTCAAGACCATATTAAACAAAAGTGCAGGGAACAAGACCACGGACCAAGTAAGCTATTATGAACCTTATGCTCAGATGAAATAGAGTCGATATTAACTATGATGTGTGGCTCCGGATGCCACAGTCTTGTTCAAGCAAGGGTCAAATTCAAGGAATTCGTTAAACATAATTTATCATTACACTGGGGAACAAAATTCAACTTTTTGTCAGTTGCATACATTTTGAGACCTGTTTCTGGGTAAATTGAGGTCACTGATTTCAAATATGGCACCGGTATTTTTCTATCGGGTCTAGTTTTGTTGCGGTGAGTTACCTCCCATTTGCTACTCTATATAGTTAGACTACCATATACTACTGCTAAAAATCTAAACCAGCACACAGAGAGGAATTACCAAACACGTAGAATTAATTTTTAATTACTTTTATTTACCTTGACAAGCATATTTTGGATCCATCAGTTGCTTTTGTGAACTATGCCAGATTTATTCAGGCACAAACTTGCGTTTAATGGACTGTCTTGAATATCGCCTCTCAGTGCAGTCTCGCTGAATGCTCCAGCAATAGTCCGCCATCATGTGAATGTTCACCTTGCTCATCACTCACGTCCCCTAAGTTTGCCGGAAACAGTTCAAGATGACTGTTCAAGAAATGCATCTTAATGCTCATGTTGCAACCTAACACATGAAAACTTTCCATCAAAGATTCAACGAGCTCTTTATAGTCCTCTGATTTCCTGTTTCCAAGAAAGTTCCTTACAACAGAAACGAATGCTCCCCATGCATTTTTCTCAACATCAGTCATGGATTGAGTGAAGGCTTGGTCTTTAATCAGCGTCCTAATTTGAGGGCCGTCGAAAATACCTGCTTTGAGTTTTTCTAGCGTTAAACCAGGGAACACTTCACACAGATACTTAAAACAGTCACTGTCATTATCGAGCGCCTTGACAAACTGTTTCATAAGGCCCAGCTTGGTGTGAAGGGGCGGGAAAACAATTTTTTCACTTTCCACTAGGGGTTCATAAATGATGTTCTTTTTCCCAACATTGAGGCTTTCCCTAACTGGCCATTCCTTCTGAATCCAGTGTCTGTCTTTGGCTCTGCTGTCCCAGAGGCAGATAAAGCAAGGAAATTTTGTATACCCACCTTGCTGTCCTAGCAAAAAATTGACCATTTTTAGATCAACACAGATGATCCATTTGTGTTCTTCATATTTGAGTAGCTCCAAAACCGTTTTGATGTGTTCATATTTTTCTTTCAGGTGTACTGAGTGTCCTATGGGTATTGCGCCAAAGATGTTGCCTATATGTAATAAAACACACTTCAGACTCCGCTTAGAGCTATCTATAAAGAGGCGCCACTCTTTCGGATCATAACCTGGAGCTCCCATCGCGGTGACTAATCCAGGAATATCACAACAGTAGACGAAGTAAAATTTAGAATCAAAGAACTGTAAGAGGTTCTTTTCTCTGTTGCGAAAGAATGTTACCTTTGTGTCTATTTTCAGCAAGTTTTTATCTTTTAACCGTGAAGCCAACAATTCTGACAGCTTTTTAGACAGACCCAGATCTCGAACTAAGTCACTGAGTTCTGCTTGGCTAAATGTTTCCGGTTCTGTTGATATGCCTGCAAAATCTAAGTCATTTCTGTTAGTTGACTCCTCTGTGACCTCAGTGTCACATTCACTGTCAGATTCAACAGAAGCAAGTTGAGTGAAGATAGGCTTTGGAACATCATCTGAATGGGGCACAGGCCTGATTGCTGAATCTAGACTAGGGTATGTGATAAGATGACGAGTTTTACTAGTGAAACCAGCAACACGAGTCACGCAAAAGTAACAGTCTGTGACATGGTCCCGTGGCTCACGCCATATCATCGGAATACCGAATGTTATTTTGTCTTTTCCTTTAGTCCATTGACGCAAGTTTTCTTCGCAGGAATGACATACCTTATGCGGTGCCCATGGTTTGTCTTGATCTCCAAGTTTCACTTTAAAGTAGCAAAAGTAAGCTCTCTTCACAAATTCACTAATGTTCCTTCTTTGCTTTGGAGCTGTCAGTGCACCACAAATGTAGCAGAATGAATCCGGGCACGTCACACATTTCCTTCTACTTGCTATAGAGGCCATGTTTCCTTTGATTGAAGTCAACACTGTTTACAGAATGATCACACCTGGAAAAGAAATAAAATAATTGTTTTAATGAAATAAAATAATAATGCACACACAAATCTATATTTGACGCACTGATGTAATTAAGAATAGTATTTGATGAATGTAAACTAATATGCTTATTACCTCCCTTTGCTATATTCAGAACATGTCACCTGATATGTAAATTGCCGCGTAGCATCAAAACTAGACCTGATCTGCACAAACGAATGCCATTTTCAGAATCTGTGACCTCAAATCTACCAGAATCAAGTGTCAGAACTCATGCAACTGAAAGTGTGTTCCCCAGTGTTATCAAAGACCAGGGTCACCATTATATATAACTCAGAATGATATATATTAATGTAAAGAATTAAATCCTACCATATGTAGCGACACTGCTTCTGACCCAGGGCAGTGGACAGGATGCAGGGATGACCCGTCATCCAGGAGGTGCCAAGATAAGAGGGAGGGAGGAGGGTGGAGGGGAGTGGAATATGTAGGGATTGGAATGGGTGGGAGTGGTTTCTAGGTCTTTTTCTTTTTGGCTATCTCCCGTGTAAGGGGGAAAAAGCCTTTGGTATATGTATGTATGTATGTACGTATATATATGTAGCGGCAAAAATGTTTTAGCAATGCAAATCGAAAGCGACAGCAACTTCCACTGGAATCCAAATAGTTCTGAGAACCAGCATACGTCCTGATAAAATCAACTGCACTAACTAACGCTTAACAGAAAGAATGTATTAAAAAATCATCTCTCAAAGGTACACGCGTAGGTGAACGAAATAATCTGGACTTAGTAAACATGTAGTGAGTGCTGAAACAATATGTTGTTTTAAGAGACGATGAAATATGTAGTCAGAGATGAT
>NC_134777.1:92397983-92400483 GCF_046742065.1 Oratosquilla oratoria
CCATTAAGTTCACGGTGGAGATAGAGAGTGAAGGTATTTTGCCTTTCCTTGATTGTAATATCCGTCGTGAAAGTGAGTTGAAGTTTAGTGTATATTGTAAACCAACCAATGTTTGTTCATATATACACTATTATTCCTCACACCCTGATGGCGTAAAGCGATCTGTTTTTTCTTCGATATTCCTCAGGGCCCTACGCATTTGCAGCCCAGAGTACATCGATGATGAAATAAGATGTATTTACGATATTGGTACTAAGCTACAATACCCCACACATGTTCTTGACACAACTTACAATTGTGCTAAAAGGATATTTTAAACTTTCAATATGAATAACTTGCTAATTCTACCGTACTAAGAGAACCTGCAAAACATTCCAAATATATTACGTAAATTCAACATTTATGTAGTTTTTAACAATAAGAACACTGTAAGACAGTTGCTCATAAATAATTCTGTCAATAATGATAAAGGGTGTGTGTACAAAATACCTTGTAAATCATGTAATCAGTTTTATGTTGGTCAGACTGCTAAAACACTCAAAACACGAATCAATCAACACAAGAAATACGTTAGAGAGGGAAACCAATCTAGCGGCATATTCAACCACATGAACCATTTTAACCACCCAGTTGACTGGGATAACGCTAAAGTCATCACATACAACAACAACATCACAGAAAGAAATTTAATTGAATGCAGTTTGATCAAATCTAGCAAGGGAATAAATGTTAAAGTCCATCAAAGTTTGTACAAATTAGATAGTTATATTTGCCATGAAATTTCAAAATTATTTAAATTGTAACATAAGTTATGAGCAATTGTCCCATACTTGTTGGTTACCAGGACGGTACCAAACATCACGTGTATTTCTTCCACTACCTCTCCGAATGTCCTCTTCACTATGTCTCATTCAGTCATATATTCTGTACCTTGTTTCTTCATTTTATAATTCCTTCTTTGTATCTGCACTGAAGATGTAATTATACGAAAGCGCTCTGCTTCGTTAGTTTACTTTTCCTAGTGGTTACTTACGCACACACACACACACACACACACACACACACACACACACACACACACACACACACACACACATATATATATATATAAACATATATATACATATTATATATATATATATATTATATACATATATATATATATATGTATGTGTGTGTGTGTGTGTGTATACATATACATACATGTAAAGGTATAAAGATATATACATATTTATATACATACATTAATACATATATAGGTAAATATATAGTATATATACAAATTTGTGTTCGTGTGTATGTGTGTGTGTGTGTGTGTGTGTGTGTGTGTGTGTGTGTGTGTGTGTGTGTGTGTGTGTGTGTGTGTGTGTGTGTGTGTGTGTGCGTGTGTGTGTGTGTGTGTGTGTGTGTCTGTATCAACGTGTGTGTTCACCTATATCAAAAGAAATCTCGACGCGGTTTTCCAGGTGGGAAGAGCACAACGCGGCCGAAATGTAATCAACACAGTTGAGTACTCAGCACTCAGTCCTTTGTAAACTTCTGCGCGACGGCTCAATGCGTTGTCGGGTCCGCGAAAGCCAAAAATAGCGAGAGAAACCTCGACTCCTCGACTTCCTTCAAAGGAATAAGACTTCTTCGCCCAAGAGCCTCTGGTTACCTGGCCCTCTTGTATCACTCTCTTCTGTTTATTTACATATATCTTTTATCGTTCTCTTCTCCTATTTGCGCTTGTCATACCTTTTATTCGTTCTCTTTCATTATTCATCCGTTCGTTAAATTTTAATCTCCTGTCCGTTTTACAATTACTTTTCTACCCTCCTTTTTAACTCTTTTTAACACATCATGCGGGTGGCTTAATAGGAAGTGTGCTGGTCTCGCTCTCGCTTTGTTGTAGGTTCGAATCCCGCACTCCTTATCGATTACCAGCAGTGACTGTTACCTATCCCATCAGTCCCTAAAGCGCATGTACATAGGGTAAAGGTGACGGCTTCGGCCGCAGCTACTCAGCTCCTCCTGGCGTAAGCTCCTCATATTTCTTCACCACTCTTCTTTAACTGTCACGGTATCCATGATATCCTCATTTATCCGCCTTACGTCTGTTTTCCTCTCGTTTATCCGTCGCTTTCCTCTGGTGTATCCGTCGCTGTCTATCCTTTCGCTTATCCGAACACAGCGGATTCCCTGAAGGATGATCTGGATACATTTCCTCAATGAAAACGAAAAATCTGAGAGAACTTCAGACATTCTGAGAGTTCAGTATAATCTCCTTCGAATGCAGTGTAAAAGAAATAATAAATAAATGAATAGATAAATACATAATGACATAAATACGAAAATAAATAAATACATGAATGAACAGATATATAAATAAACAATACATAGATAAAAAGTAAACCAGCAAACAAATAAACACACAGAAAACTAAAGAAAACTGAAGCGTACAAACTTAAGCTTGAGCCGGGATTAACCCTTTCACTCAACTTCAATAGGTTTTTGACCT
>NC_134777.1:92420483-92430483 GCF_046742065.1 Oratosquilla oratoria
TTTCACGGATTTCGTTGAAATGCATTTGGCTTCTCACTTATTCTCTCCTTTCCATCGGTCTCCTTCTCATTCCTCCATTCTCTCTCTCTCTTTCCTTTGGGCCTCTCTTTCTCTCTAATTTCCCCATCTCCCTCTCAGTCGTTCCCTCTCTTCCTCTTTATCTTTCCATCCTTCTCTTTCTTTCTTTCACTTTTCACTCTTTTTCCCTCCCTTCCTCTCTCCTTTTTTCTTCTTCCCTACATTCTTCTCTTTTTCCTGACCCCTCTCTCTCGAACTTTTCCCCTCTCTTCTAGTCTTTCCCTTCCTCCCAACTCTCTTTTCCCCCCTCAAACTCTCGTGTCTTCCTCTCTATTCTTTTATTCTTACCTCGTCTTTACCTTATTAACTCCTCTCTTTCTTGATTTAATCTGACCTAGATCCACCGAACATGACCCAATTGTGTAACATATTTATTTATTAAACATTTTGCCTACTCACGCACCCTTTTGTGTTTTCCCTGCATATGAAATACTTGAATTATGATGCCTTCATTGTTAACAAAAATATTATGAAACAAATTCCCCTTTTTGTGTCCCCATTTCTCCAACATTTTGTATTCATCACGAACAAAACGTTCAAATTTCGAAAAAATTAGACATTTTATTTCAATAATAAATAAATAAAAAAAGAGCAAGCGCATCCTCGTGGCTTGATATAAAACAGTATGTTTTCTCCTTCCTTACGTGCCACGAAAATGAATAAAATCATCTGGCGGCAGCCACAAGAAATATAAACGCGCCATCCGGTAAGGAAGGGGTCAATAGCAATGAGCTATATCCGCGCTACGGAGATGAACAAAGTAGCCTTGCAACAGAAAGAATAAAAAAAAAAATATTTCCCAGTCCGGAAAAGGTAAAAAATTACTTTATATCTACAACACAGTGACTATTTACTTACGTATTCATTTATTCATACATTCGTATTTTCATTGTCAATCAATTTGCTTGTTTACTTATCTATTCATCTATTTATTTACATATTCATCATTTCATTTATTTGTTTGTTTATTTATGTTACACCCGGCCTTGCAGTGAACGGAAAGGTTTTCTGTCGGTATGTTTATCTAATGTGAAACACGGAACTAACAACGTGAGAACTGAACAAAACAGACGAAGGAGACGCAATCTGCCTTGCCTCCCCTTTGTCAGGAGACGGAAGCGCTCGGCATCTGCCTGAAGACCTGTTGTGGAATTTGAATGACGCCCCTTCAAGCCCTCGACTAATTCTTCCGCGTCCTTGGAGCCGTTCTGGACCTCTGGACGGGGGGCAGGTCCGGATGGTATGAGCTGGTGGATCGAGTCATTGCTCCACTACAGTCTCTGGTCTACTTCTGGAAAAGGGCTCTTGAAATTCTTCTGGCGGTTAAGGCGTCACTGGATGGACCTTGGAGAGTCTCAAGGTCCTGGAATTCCAGTGTAATTAAACAATGGCCGGAAGCAGAAATTAAAAAAAAAGTTCGGGTAGGTTTAGTTTTTTTTTAAATAACCTCTCAAATTTCCTCGTTAGTTTGAACTTTGCCCATTTAAGGGCTTCAAACATATATGATGAAGAATTTTCAAAGTCGATGGCAAACTGGCTCAAAACAATGTTTCGTCCTCCAAGGATGCCAGAGGATGACAGTCAAATAATACAGCACGTGTCGAGAGCAGAAATACTAGAAAAGCCTCGACTAGAAAAATACTTTTCTAGTGCTTATAACATATTTTCAAAGTCAATTAAAAAGACCTCTGGATTAAGAAAGCCACCCGCAAGAATTCTACAAGTCTCTTCGAATGTTGCTGACATATGGATGTCGTATGATCCTGAATTCTCTCAATGTGAAGAGTAAGAGTTTCAGGAAGTGAAAGACATTGTGGACAAACTGCGAAAAGGACCGTGAAAGAGTAAAGAAAACGTACCAAGGATTTTGATAAGTGAAGATGACACTCAGGTAGCGTGTAACGAGAGAGATGTAACGATTTCTCTATACAAGGCATGGCCAACCACCACAAACCAGAGTAGTTACGGAGACGGCCAGAAGACTTTTTGAGACAAATACAAGACCACCAGAAAAACACCAGGAGCAAATCGAAAGTAGTTTGTGATTCATCGACATAGAACGCCGCCAAGATGAACATTTTCGAATAGTCAATATTTAGACGGAAACAATAAAGAGTGATCACGGAAGGCACAACACTGATAACGTCCACAAGACTGAACAAACAGTTCTTGAAGAAAATTACCTAATAAGGTCATCTACCAAAGCTTCCTTCACCGAAGAACCAGCAAATGAAAAGTGCATGGAGTCAAAGCACGCACACACACACACACACACACACACACACACACACACACACACACACACAAAAAAAAAAAAAAAAAAGCTATGGATGGCCAGTTTCCTTATCGCACAGGGAAGTGTCTTCAAGGGTTACTCGGCGAGATGACCTTTGCCGAAGAGGCGTTCGCCCCAACAATACAAAGGAGGAGCATGCCGACAAGAGACCTTTTGGTCCATATAAGGTCGAATGCGATTCTTATATTGACAAATAAATAAATAAATAAATAAAAATAATGATAATAATATAAATAATAATAAATAAAATAAATAAATAGGTAAAGTTAAGTAAACAAACAGGTAAATAGTAAATAAAAATAAAAGGACAGATAGATAATAATAAATTATAATCAACTAAATAATAGTAAAAACACAAATAACAACAAACAAATGAAAAAATAATATAAAATAAATGCCAGCCATTAACGCATCTTGCTTAGGTGTTTATCTAAACGAATCTTAAAGATTCGAACTGAACGACATTGCACTGCCTCTGCAAGAAGTTTATTCCATTCATTAACTACACGTTTGGCGAAGTTGTTTCTACCCACTTCCAAATTAAATCTATTTCCTAACTGTTTGATACCATTATTTCTTGTCTGATTCTCATTCAGTGTAAACATTTTGTCACTTTTGATGTTGTCAATTCCCCTTTGAATCTTAAAGATATGTATCAAGTCACCTATGAGCCTACGCTTTTTTTTAGGGAAAATAGATTCATATGTTTTAGTCGATTTTCGTATGTTTACGCCTCGGAAGGCCACAATAAGGACAAACTTCAGCCAACAAAGGGTTCTTTCTTACAGAGGCTGTGGGTGCTGGAAGCCCCAAGAATTCAAGGCGTGTCCTTGTCTTCCAGAGACTTTAAGTTACTGGAAATGCTGTCCATGTCTCTGGAACACCGTTCCAGTCTCTTACTATCCAAGACTAGGAAGTCCATCTCACTTTGGATGAACCTGGAAGCATTTCATCACGACTACGAATACCGAAAGTGTCAGGAATTTCATTTCATTTCCTAAACCCTCGTTTCACTCTTTCAAAACGCATTTTGCGTTCTTGCTAAGAATAATTTTTGGAATGGGAAATGATGGTAATAACATTTGAAAAAAGAAGATAAAAAGCCTCCGACAAAACAGTAACATCAAGCCACTTTGTGTTACATGTAAATGTTATTGCTAATTTTTATTTGAAAATTTTCTAAAAACAAATAGCTCTGCTAACGACCGTGGGGCTGTTCAAATATGGCCTCGTTACGCTCTGACCTCTCTCTGTCAAGATAAATGAGACATAGCTAATCATCCGGACGCTTAAAATGGTTTAATGCTAATCTGCCGTGTGCAGATTTTCATATTTTTGAGTGGTAATGGCAATATGGTCATGGAAATGAAGGTAATGATAAACAATGGCAATAGCGATGCTAATAATACTAAAATTAGAAACTACAATGGTAACGGTAATGGTAATGGCAATTGAAATAATCAACGAGAGCGTAAATTGTAATAACAACGAAAATAAACCCTGTATAATTGCAATAATAATCATAATTCATTACCAATACGGTAATGAAAATAGAATATGAATATAATGATTAATTGGAAAACATTGCCATTGACAATGTCAATGACATGCTACGCGCGCGCGCGTGCGTGCGTGTGTGTGTGTGTGTGATCCAAGGTTTTCCCAGTTTGTCCAAAGTAGCTTTTAAATATGACCACACCATTAAAAAAACTTTAATCAAGAACAGCCCTCCTAACAACAACGGTGTGGTCTATAAAATTCCTTGTCAAGATTGTAATAAATTTTATATTGGACAAACTGGGAAAACTTTGGAAACAAGGATTTCCCAACATAAATATAGTGTGAGATCTGCCCAGGAAAATAATGCGTTATTCCAACATAAAGCATTATACAACCATCATATTGATTGGTCTAAGGCAACAATTTTAGCTAAAGGAAAAAGCTTGCAAGAAAGAAATATAATAGAATCTTGCTTAATATCTGGCACGTTTGACAAAAATATAAACTTAAGCTATGGTCATTTTAAATGTGATAAATTGATAACCCAAATGGTCACCGAGATCTTTCCGCCAGATTGACCCTTATGTGTTGGTCAGGTCGATAGGGGTAAGGTCATCCCCCCTCCTCACATTGTATTGTCTCCCCCCTTCCCCCCTATGGTTGCCACCTGACCCTTATATTTAAAACCCAACTCTGTTCTCTGTCATTTAGTCTGAAGATGTAATATACGAAAGTACTTACTGTCTACAAGTTTCCTTTCTCCTGTGGTTATTTTGCATTTTTGTATCACGGTAATGTGATTGCTTGCACACACACACACACACACACACACACACACACACACACACACACACACACACACACACAAACACACACACACACACACACATATACACACACATATATATATATATTAATGTGTGTGTGTGTGTGTGTGTGTGTGTGTGTGTGTGTGTGTGTGTGTGTGTGTGTGTGTGTGCGTGTGTGTACATATCCATTTATCATGAATTAACAAGGCTTGTAATTACGGTGGACATTGCACATTTCTCCTTCCTTTGTTCCTCCTCACCACGAACGAAGGAAGGACGGAGATAGGGGAGGAACGGGGTAAAAAAGCGAAGTATATCAGCTGTAAATATTTTCTTAGTGTATACTCTGAGGAAGTCCTTTAAGGACGAAACGTTAGTAATAAAACTACTACGGTTGTTTTGGGCGTTTAGCTCATCACATTCCCCACTCATTCTGTCATACATATTCCACACACAGACACACACACACACACACACACACACACACACACACACACACACACACACACACACACACACACACACACACACACATATATATATATATATATATATATATATATATATATATTAATAAACTTTGGGAGCAGGTTTTCTTTGATACATTTGCTACTAAATATCCCAGCATACTCAGAAATAAAACCCATCAAGGAATCCTAGCCCCTCTAGATGTTGAAAGTCTATTCTCTAATGTTCTCACAGAAGAAACTATACAGATCATCCTACAAAACGTTTTTAACAGTGAAAGTTTGCCCCCACCAAAGATACCTCGTCTCGTACTTGAGAACATGCTACGGGTAACAAAGTACCCTTTAGATGTCCTTCAGGCAGATTTTATTTCCAAATTGATGGCGTTGGTATGGGCAGTCCCCTGGGCGTTTTATTTGCCCATGCATACATGTGCCATGTTGAGAACCACATATCTAAATGTATTTTAGATATGTAAACATTTTCGTCGATGTAGAAGGAGAGGAACAACTGAAATGTCTTAAGAAGAAAATGGAAGAAAACCCCTGCCTACATTTCACCGTGGAAAAGAGCTTTAACAATAAAATACTATTTTTAGCTGTGTGGGTGAATGGTTCAGAGGGTGCATTCACCACAAGTGTTTATAGAAAACTCAGTAACTCCGAAAGGTGTTTAAACGGGTTGAGTGAGTGCCCTTCAAAATAAAAAATCAGTGTGATACGAGCATATATATCAAGAGCTTTCAGAATTTGTTCTAACTGGCTCCTTCTCCACCTAGAACTAAATACGGTTAAGCAAAATTTAACTAATAATGGGTTTGCAATGAAAGATATCGATAAAAATCAAGAAAAATATGAACATAACATAAGAACATAAGAATGAAATGAGACTGCAAGAGACCATAAGGCCTACACTAGGCAGCTCCGTATCCATCTCCACCTGTCATCCCCATCCATCACCACCATCAACACTAGTTATGATGATCTCAAGAAAAATCATTCAATCATTTATTATCAAAATTCACTGTCTTATGTTTATAAAAAAGATGAAAATATATTAAAATATATAATCCATGAGAATTGTAAACCCCCAAAACAAAAAGATAAACATGATGTGATCATTTACTATTGCAACCCCAGAACCTCGTCTCCAGTGATGAAAAACAACATGACAGCAACAACAGATGATTTGAAACAAAGTAATGTTGTGTACAAGTACTCATGTGATTTAAACAAAGACGGTGCACTTTGCAATGAGAAGTACATTAGTCACACAATACAAACATTATCACAAAGGCTTACATACCACATGCAAAACGGAGGCATAAAATCACACATCACAAAAACACACAACACCAAAATATCACAGGATCAACTGAACACAAAGACAATAATAATACCCAAGAACAATGACAGAAGAAAACTTAAATGTTTAGAAGCAGTACTGATAAGAAATCATATGCCGGTCGTTAATATTCAACAAAATATGTGTGGGATTTTGAAATTATTCGGGGAATCCCACGTCGCACCAATCCGATGACGCGACATAACACCCTTGGTACCATTAACTCTCCTAATGTAACAATTTCAATACTTAAAACATTGTATGTATTTTAGAAAATAAACTTACCAGAAGATGGCTGAGGTATAGCCAAAACGTCGTAATGTGTTAGTTTTATATCCGAATAATCCTGGACCCGTTCGGGAATATTGTGTATTCTCTCCCGTTCTCAGAGAAGAAAATAGTGAGAAGAATAGAAAGTCTAAAGAATAAGATCACCAACGCTGAATATGCTGTGATATTTGATAGAAAATGTATATACACACACACACACACACACACATATATATATATACAGTATATATATGTATGTATATACTCGTATACACACACACACACACACACACACACACACACACACACACACACACACACACACACACACACACACACACACACACACACACACACACACATACACTGTCACTACGGTGGTCCGGGTTCGAATCCTGCCCAGGGCTAAAATACTTTCAGCATCGCTCCACTTCCGGTCGTTACTCCAATTCTCGTGGGCGGGGAGTTGGGTGTGTGTGCGTGTAAGGCCACAGCATTACCCATAGATCGGTCATACCAGCTCTGAGCTCTCTTCCGGGAGGGAAATAGCTGTCGATCACGAGTCCAGCACGTGATCCAAAGACTATGGTGTATACACACGCACATACACACACACACACACACACACACACACACACACACACACACACACACGTAGTTGGTAGAGCACTGAGCTGCCACAATAGTGGCCCGCAGCTCATGGTTCGAATCCTGCCCAGGGCCGAAATTATTTCGGTACCGCTGCGCTTCGGGTCGTTACTCTGACTTTCGTGGGCGGGGAGTTGGGTGTGTGTGTGTGTGCAAGGTCATAGCATTACCCATAGATCGGACCTACGAGCTCTGAGCTCTCTTCCAGGAGGGAAATAGCTGTCGATCACGAGTCCAACACGTGATCCAAAGACCAAGTGAATACACACATACACACACACACACACACACACATACACACACACACACACACACACACACACACACACACACACACACACACACACACACACACACACACACACAGATATGTGTATATATATATACATATATATATATATATATATATATATATATATATATATATATATATATATATATATATATATACAAATACATATTCAATGTCACACACTGGGGGGACTTTGGCGTTTTGTAGAGGGATGTGCAGAGCAAGCGCTTGCCGCCGCCTCCATAACTGACCATCTCCGCATTTCCCGGATTTCGTTGAAATCCATTTGGCTTCTCATTTATTCTCTCCTTTCCCTCGGTCTCCTTCTCTTTCCTCCATTTTCTCTCTCTCTCTCTCTCTCTTTCCTTTGGGCCTCTCTTTCTCTCTAATTTTCCTCCATCTCCCTCTCTTCCTCTCTCTCTTTCCATCCTTCCCTTTCTTACTTTCATTTTTCACTCTTTTTCACTTCCTTCCTCTCTAATTTTTTTTTCCCTACATCCTTCTCTTTTTCCTTTCCTCTTTCTATCTCGCTCTTTTTCCTTCTCTTCTAGTCTTTACCTTCCTCCCAACTCTCTTTTCTCCCCTCAATCTCTTGTGTCTTCCTCTCTATTCTTTCATTCTTACCTCGTCTTTACCTTATTAACTCCTCTCTTTCTTGTTTTTATCTGACCTAGATCCACCGAACATGACCCAATTGTGAAACATATATATTTATTAAACATTTTGCCTACTCACGCACCCTTTTATGATTTCCCTGCATATAAAATACTTGAATTATGATGCCCTCATTGTTAACAAAAATATTATGAAACAAATTCCCCTTTTGTGTCCCCATTTATCCAGCATTTGGTATTCATCACTAACAAACGTTCTAATTTCGAAAAAATTAGACATTTTATTTTGATAATAAATAAAAAAAGAACAGCCGCATCCTCGTGGCTTGATAGAACACAGTATGTTTTCTCCTTCCTTACGTACCACGAAAATGAATAAAATCATCTGGCGGCAGCCACAAGAAATATAAACGCGCCACCCAGTATGGAAGGGGTCAATAGCAATGAGCTATATCCGCGCTACGGAGATGAACAAAGTAGCCTTGCAACAGAAAGAATTAAAAGAAAAAAAAATTCCCAGTCCGGAAGAGGTAAAAAATTACTTTATATCTACAACACAGTGACTATTTACTTACGTATTCACTTATTCATACACTCGTATTTTGTTTGTTAATCAATTTCCTTGTTTACTTATCTATTCATCTATTTATTTACATATTCATTATTTCATTCACTTGTTTCTTTATTTCTGTTACATCCGGTCTTGCTATGAACGGAAAGGTTTTCTGTCGGTATGTTTGTCTAATGTGAAACACGGAACTAACAAACATGAGAACTCAACAAAGCAGACGTAGGAGACGCAATCTGCCTTGCCTCCCCTTTGTCAGGAGACGGAAGCGCTCGGCATCTGCCTGAAGACCTGTTGTGGAATTTGAATGACGCCCCTTCAAGCCCTCGACTTATTCTTTCGCGTCCTTGGAGCCGTTCTGGAACCTCTTGGCGTACCACCTGACGGGGGGCAGGTCCGGATGGTATGAGCTGGTGGATCGAGTGATTTCTCCACTACAGTCTCTGGTCTACTTCTGGAAAAGGGCTCTTGAAATTCTTCTGGCGGTTAAGGCGTCACTGGATGGACCTTGGAGAGTCTCAAGGTCCTGTGATTCCAGTGTAATTAAACAGAGCCCGGAAGCGGAAATTTTGAAAAAAGTTCTTCGGGTAGGTTTAGGTTTGGACACAGTCCAAACAAAATTAAATAACCTCTCAAATTTCCTCGTTAGTTTGAACTTTGCCCATTTAAGGGCTTCAAACATATATTATGAAGAATTTTCAAAGTCGATGGCAAACTGGCTCAAAAGAATGTTTCGTCTTCTAAGGATGCCAGAGGACGAAAGTCCAATAATACAGCACGTGTCGAGAGCAGAAAGACTGGAAAAGCCTCGACTAGAAAAATACTTTTCTAGTCCTTATGACATCTTTTCAAAGTCATATAAAAAGACCTCTGGATTAAGAAAGCCACCCGCAAGAATTCTACAAGTCTCTTCGGATGTTGCTGACATATGGATGTCGTATGATCCTGAATTCTCTCAGTGTGAAGATTAAGAGTTTCAGGCAGTGGAAGACATTGAGGACAAACTGCGAAAAGGACCGGGAAAGATTAAAGAAAATGTACAAGGGATTTTGAGAAGTGACGATGACACTCAGGTAGCGTGCAATGAGAGAAATGTAACGCATAGCCAACCAT
>NC_134777.1:92437983-92450483 GCF_046742065.1 Oratosquilla oratoria
GTGTCTTCCTCTCTATTCTTTTATTCTTACCTCGTCTTTACCTCATTAACTCTTCTCTTTCTTGTTTTATCTGACCTAGATCCACCGAACATGACCTAATTGTGTAACATATTTATTTAATAAACATTTTGCCTACTCATGCACCCTTTTATGTTTTCTCTGCATATAAAATACCTAAATTATGATGCCCTCATTGTTAACAAAACCATTATGAAACAAATTCCCCTTTTATGTCCCCATTTATCCAGTATTTTGTATTCATCACGAACAAAACGTTCTAATTTCGAAAAAGTAGACATTTTATTTCGATAATAAATAAATAAAAAAAGAGCAAACGCATCCTCGTGGCTTGATATAACACAGTATGTTTTCTCCTTCCTTACGTACCACGAAAATGAATAAAATCATTTGGCGGCAGCCACAAGAAATATAAACACCCCACCCAGTAAGGAAGGGGTCAATAGCAATGAGCTATATCCGCGCTACGGAGATGAACAAAGTAGCCTTGCAACAGAAAGAATAAAAAGAAAAATATTTCCCAGTCCGGAAAAGGTAAAAAATTACTTTATATCTACAACACAGTGACTATTTACTTACGTATTCACTTATTCATACATTCGTATTTTCATCGTTAATCAATTTCCTTGTTTACTTATCTATTCATCTATTTATTTACATATTTATCATTTCATTTACTTATTTGTTTATTTATGTTCCATCCAGCCTTGCTGTGAACGGAAAGGTTTTCTGTCGGTAGGTTTGTCTAATGTGAAACACTGAACTAACAACGTGAGAACTGAACAAAACAGACGAAGGAGACGCAATCTGCCTTGCCTCCCCTTTGTCAGGAGAAGATAACGGCATCTGCCTGAAGACCTGTTGTGGAATTTGAATGACGCCCCTTCAAGCCCTCGACTTATTCTTCCGCGTCCTGAAGCCATTCTGGACCTCTTGGCGTACCACCTGACGGGTGGCAGGTCCGGATGGTATGAGCTGGTGGATCGAGTGATTTCTCCACTACAGTCTCTGGTCTACTTCTGGAAAAGGGCTGTTGAAATTCCTCTGGCGGTTACGGCGTCTCTGGTAGTACCATGGAGAGTCTCAAGGTCCTGGAATTCCAGTGCAATTAAACAACGGCCGGAAGCGGAAATTTTGAAAACAGTTCTTCGGGTATGTTTAGGAGGGATTTTTTGGGCTTTGAGGAGGAATGATGGGGACACTGAGAGAGGTAAAGTGTCCCCAAAAGATCGTTTCCGGTGGACTCCTGGAAAAAAATGGCTCTCGTTCTTCCAAGACATTTTCTTCGCCTTCAGGATATGGTTCTCTTTACCTGGAAGCCAAACGCTGGAGAAACTCTGGCAAAGGACATTTTGAGAATGACAAACTTGCTCAAAGGAATGTTTCGTCCTCTAAGGATGCCAGAGGACGAAAGTCCAATAATACAGCACGTATCGAGAGCGGAAAGACTAGAAAAGCCTCGACTAGATAAATACTTTTCTAGTGCTTATGACATCTTTTCAAAGTCATATAAAAATACCTCTGGATTAAGAAAGCCACCCGCAAGAATTCTACAAGTCTCTTCGAATGTTGCTGACTTAAGGATGTCGTATGATCCTGAATTCTCTCAGTGTGAAGATTAAGAGTTTCAGGAAGTGAAAGACATTGTGGACAAACTGCGAAAAGGACAAGGAAAGACTAAAAAAAACGTTCCAGGGATTTTGATAAGTGAAGATGACACTCAGGTAGCGTGCAATGAGAGAGATGTAACGCATGACCAACCATCACAAACCAGAGTAGTTACGGCGACGGCCAGACGACTTTTTGAGACAAATACACGACCAGCAGAAAAAGACCAGGAGCAAATCGAAAGCAGTTTGTGATTCATCGACATAGAACGCCGCCAAGATGAACATTTTCGAAAAATAGATATATAGACGCAAACAATAAAGAGTGATCACGGAAGGCACAACACTGATAACGTCCACATGACTGAACAAACAGTTCTTGAAGAAAATTACCTGATAAGGTCATCTACCAGAGTTTCCTACACCGAAGAACCAGCAAAGGAATAGTGCATGGAGCCAAAGCACACACACACACACACACACACACACACACACAAAAAAAAAAGAGCTATAGATGGCCAGTTTCCTTATCGCACAGGTAAGTGTCTTCAAGGGTTACTCGGCGAGATGACTTTAACCGAAAAGGCGTTCGCCCCAACAATACATAAGAGGAGCATGCCGACAAGAGACCTTTTGGTCCATATAAGGTCGAATGCGATTTTTCTATTAACAAATGAATAAATAGATAAAGAAATAAAGAAATAAAAATAATAATAATAATATAAATAATAATAAATAAAATAAATAAATAGGTAAAGTTAAGTAAACAAGCAGGTAAGTAGTAAATAAAAATAAAAGGACAGATAGATCATAATAAATAATAAATGATAATCAAATAAATAATAGTAAACACACAAATAAAAACAAACAAATGGAAAAATAATGTAAAATAAATGCCAGCTATTAACGCATCTTACGAATCTTAAAGCTTCGAACTGAACGACATTGCACTGCCTCTGCAAGAAGTTTATTCCATTCCTTAACCTTACCTTTGGCGAAGTTGTTTCTACCCACTTCCAAATTAAACCTATTTCCTAACAGTTTGATACCATTATTTCTTGTCTGATTCTCATTCAGTGTAAAAATTTTGTCACTTTTGATGTTGTCAATTCCCTTTAGAATCTTAAAGATATGTATCAAGTCACCTCTGAGTCTACGCTTTTATTTTTAGGGAAAATAGATTCATATGTTTTAGTCGATTTTTGTATGATTACGCCTGGGAAGGCCACAAGAAGGACAAGTTTCAGCCAACAAAGGATTCTTCTTTACAGAGGCTGTGGCTGCTGCCCACAAAGGGTTCTTCCTTACAGATACTGTGGGTGCTGGTAATGGCAATATGGTAATGGCAATGAAGGTAATGATAAACAATAGCAATAGCGATGGTAATTATACTAAAAATAGAAACTACAATGGTAACGCTAATGGTAATGGCAACTGAAATAATCAACGACAGCGTAAATGGTAATAAGAACGAAAATAAACCCTGTATAATGGCAATAATAATTATAATTCATTAACAATACGGTAATGAAAATAGAAAATTAATATAATGGTAATTGGAATAACATTGCCATTGACAAGGTCAATGACATAGTGCGCGCGCGCGTGTGCGTGTGTGTGAGTGTGTGGCTTATTTTTCATTTGTATTTATGTCACGGGTTTGATACACATAATGACTCTGGAAATGAATGTAATAATCATTCCAGCTCATATCACCACCTTAAGTCGTAGGGTAATGTCAAAGGAGGGGGAAACCACGACGCACTTCAGCAACTTTATTTTGGTTGACACAGAACGATTTAATTCAGCCGAGGGGACCGTGCTGTACGGGGTATAAATCGATCGTGACTCCAAGTTGTCGCTACTCCATAACCCCTTCAGCTGACCAATAGACAAATAAATAAATAAAATAAATATATAAATAAATAAATAAAATAAAATAAACAAGGAATATATATATATATATATATATATATATATATATATATATATACATACATATACACACACATACACACGCACACACACACACACACACACATATATATATATATATATATATATATATATTTATATATGTGTGTGTGTGTGTGTGTGTGTGTGTGTGTGTGTGTGTGTGTGTGTGTGTGTGTGTGTGTGTGTGTGTGTGTACATATCCATTTATCATGAATTAACAAGGCTTGTACAGTAATTACCATGGACATTGCACATTTCTCCTTGGAACATTCTGTGGCACATCGGGGCGGCATCCTGGCACCCAAAATTTCAGGAAAATGAGTGAAAGAATTGAATTTCTCCTCCGTGTTACCTCCCACGTTGCGAAAAGCTGCCATTGCGTATCCCTTACATGTCTTGGCTTTTTTTTTTCTTCTTCTTTGCCTTGGTCTTCTTGGGGGTGAATAAAATAGGGTGTAGTCGTTCTGATGCTTGTTGGTCTAAATCAGTACACCTCGAGAATCCCCACCGGAATTCTCTACGTCACGTCAAGCCGCCTTCGTTCTGACATCACTCTTTCATTCATCCAATAGTCTTTTACTTCTCAAACAAGTGACACACTTTATGGGCGTGACTTTCCTTTCTGCACCAATGATTGTTCTCCTCCTCCACCTTTTTCTCCAATTGGAGAGGCTGTTATACTCTTCTAAACTATGTCACAATGTAAGCATTATGTCGTAACAAAAAATGGCTTGTCCGCTCACAGTTCCAATAGTCAAAACAATTCTACACCAGGCAACACTCCGCACTTTTAAATATATACAAGGCGCGATTCTGAATCAGCTATTCTTGGCGCCAGTCAGCCGTCGGCCGTTGCCTCACAAGTTTTCATAACAACTGACCCTGGATTAGCATTCGTTCTCCATCTACCTCTCGATCTACTCTGATCTACCTTAAATGTCTACCTCTATCTACCGGCCTCTTACAAAGAGAGAGAGAGAAAGAGAGCTGCAATATCACTTTGAAGGAATCTGTAGATTCTGACGCAGTATCTCTCCTAACTCAATAGTGTTGGTTCGCATACCACGGCTCCTTCTTCTCTCTTATACAGTTTTGATGCACATCAACAACATCAACAACAACAACAACAACAACAACAACAACAACAACAACACCAGGTCGACTACCACCACCAGAACTACCACCACCATCACAACCACTAACACCATCAGCAGCACCAATCACCACCATTACCTAAAATGTACAGTTTTCCAGTAATTGCACCTGTTGCACGTTTCGTTCTAGAAGTAAGTGCATTGGGCTCTTATTCTTATCGACTTGTGACAGCGAGCGGACCATTGGTTGAGACGCCTTTACTCGTACACACATTAACACAATAGCGAACTTCTATCATTCCACCTGTGTTTTTGAGAATATCTTTTAATAAATTTAATACTGTATATATATATATATATATATATATATATATATATATATATATATATATACATACACACACACACACACACACACACACACACACACACACACACACATATATATATATATATATATATATACATATATATATATATGTATATATATATATATATATATATGTGTGTGTGTGTGTGAGTGGGAAGGGTGATGAGGTAAACGCCCCCAAAAAACCGTAGGAGTTTTATTACTAACGTTTCGTCATTAAAGGATTTCCTCAGAGTATACACTAAGAAAATATTTACAGCTTATATACTTCACTTTCTAACCCCGTTCCTCCCCTATCTCCGTCCTTCCTTCGTTCCGCTTCACCTCGAACGAAGGAAGGACGGAGATAGGGGAGGAAAGGGGTAAGAAAGCGAAGTATATAAGCTGTAAATATTTTCTTAGTGTATACTCTGAGGAAGTCCTTTAAGGACGAAACGTTAGTAATAAAACTCCTACGTTTTTTTTTTTTTTTTTTGGCGTTTACCTCATCACATTTCCCACTCATTCTGTCATACATATTCCACACACACACACACACACACACACACACACACACACACACACACACACACATATATATATATATATATATATATATATACATAGACACACACACACATATATATACGAGTATATATATACATATATATATATATATATATACAGTATATATATGTATACATTAATAAACTTTGGGAGGAGGTTTTCTTTGATACATTTTCTATTAAATATCCCAGCATACTCAGATATACAACCCGTCAAGGAATCCTAGCGTCTCTAGATGTTGAAAGTCTATTCTCTAAAATTCTCTCAGAAGAAACTATACAGATCATCCTACAGAACATGCTTCGGGTATGTACTAACAAAGTACCCTTCAGATTTCCTTCAGGCAGAATTTATTTCCAGATTGATGGCGTTGGTATGATATGTAGACGATATTTTCGTCGATGTAGAAGGAGAGGAACAACTGAAATGTCTTAAGAAGAAAATGGAAGAAAACTCATGCCTCCATTTCACCGTGGAAAAGTGCTTTAACAATAAAATACCATTCTTAGCTGTGTGGGTGAATGGTTCAGAGGGTGCATTCACCACAAGTGTTTATAGAAAACTCAGTAACTACGAAAGGTGTTTAAACGGGTTGAGTGAGTGCCCTTCAAAATAAAAAATCAGTGTGATACGAGCATATATTTCAAGAGCTTTCAAAATTTGTTCTAACTGGCTCCTCGACCAAGAACTAAATAGGGTTAAGCAAAATTTAACTAATAATGGGTTTGCAATGAAAGATATCGATAAAAAATAAAGAAAAATATGAACATAACCTAAGAACATATGAATGAAGGAGACTGCAAGAGACCATAAGGCCTATATTAGGCAGCTCCGTATCCATCACCACCTGTCATCCCCATCCATCACCACCATCAACACTAGTTATGATGATCACAAGAAAAATAGTTTAAACATTTATTATCAAAATACACTGTCTTAGGTTTATAAAAAAGATGAAAATGTATTAAAAAGATATCCATAAGAATTGTAAACCCCGAAAACAAAAAGATAAACATAATGTGATCATTTACTATTGCAACATAAGAACCTCGTCTAGTGATGAAAAACAACAACAGATAATTTGAAACAAAGTAATGTTGTTTACAAGTACTCATGTAATTTAAACAAAGACGGTACACTTTGTAATGAGGGGTACATTAGTCACACAACACAAACATTATCACAAAGACTTACATACCACATGGAAAACGGAGCCATAAAATCACATATCACAAAAACACACAACACCAAAATATCACGGGATCAGCTGAACACAAACACAATAATAATATCCAAGAACAACTACAGAAGAAAACTTAAATGTTTAGAAGCAGTAGTGATAAGAAATTATATGTCAGTCGTTAATATTCAACAAAATATGTGTGGGATTTTGGAATTATTCGGGGCATCCCACACCGCACCAATCCGATGACGCGTCCCAACACCCTTGGTACCATTACCTCTCCTAATGTAACAATTTCAGAACTTAAAACATTGTATGTATTTCAGAAAATAAACTTACCAGAAGATGCCTGAGGTATAGCCGAAACGCCGTAATGTGTTAGTTTTTATATCCAAACAATCCTGGACCCGTTCGGGAATATTGTGTATTCTCTCCCGTTCTCAGAGAAGAAAATTGTGAGAAGAATAGAATGTCTATAGAAAAAGGTCACCAACGCTGAATATGTTGTGATATATAGAAAATGTATATACATACATACATACATATATATATATATATATATATATATATATACTCGTATACACACACACACACACACACTGTCACTACGGCTGTCCGGGTTCTAATCCTGCCCAGGACTGAAATAATTTCAGTATCGCTGCGCTTCGAGTCGTTACTCCAATTCTCGTGGGTGGGCGAGGAGTTGGGTGTGTGCGTGCGTGTAAGGTCACAGCATTACCATAGATCGGTCATACGAGCTCTGAGCTCTCTTCCGGGAGGGAAATAGCTGTCGATCACGAGTCCAACACGTGATCCAAAGACCAAAGTGAATACACACAAACACACACAAACACACACATACAAATATATATATATATATATATATAGAAGTACATATTAAAAGGGGAAGGATGTTTTTTGGGCTTTTATGGATCTGGAAAAGGCTTATGATAGGGTAGACAGAAAGGCACTGTGAGAGGTTATGCAGATATACGGGATAGGAGGAAAGCTTCTGGGAGCTGTCAAGAGTTTTTATGAGAGTAGTAGAGCTTGTGTCAGGATTGGAAATGGAGAGAGTGAGTGGTTCGAGGTAAAGGTGGGACTTCGTCAAGGATGCGTTATGTCGCCCTGGCTGTTCAACTTATACATGGATGGGGGTGATGCGAGAGGTAAATGCAAGGGTAGTGGGCAAGGGATTGGAGATGGTTAAAGAAAATGGAGAAAAATGGGAGGTGAGCCAGCTGTTGTTTGCGGACGACACTGCGCTTGTGGCAGGATCGGAGGAGGGATTGAGGAAGTTGGTGGCAGAGTTTGGGAGAGTATGTGATAGAAGAAAGCTAAAGATAAATGTGGGTAAAAGTAAGGTGATGAGATGTTCAAGGGGTGAAAGTGGCAGTAGACTGGAAGTGAGCATTAAGGGAGAGCGACTGGAGGAAGTGGATAGTTTTAGATACTTGGGTGCAAATGTGGCAGGAAAAGGTGGAGTGAAGGTGGAGGTAGAATGTAATTTGAGAGAAGCGAGTAAATGCCTTGGTGGATTAAAAAGTGTAATGAGGAATAGACATTTGGGAATGGATGCTAAGAGGAGACTGTATGAAGGAGTGATTGTGCCAACAGCACTGTATGGGCCAGAAACATGGAACATAAGAGAAGAAGAGAGAAGGAGTTTAAATGTGTTTGAGATGAGGTGTCTGAGAAGTATGATGGGGATTACTAGGCTAGATATAATGAGAAATGAGGAGGTGAGGAGTACAGGGGTGGAAAAAGAGCTGGGAGATAGGGTTGATGAAAGAGTATTAGGATGGTTTGGACACATGGAAAGAATGAGTGAAGAAAGACTAGTAAAAGAGGTATGGAAGGCAGATGTGGAGGAAGTGAACATGAGGGGACGTCCTAGGATGAGATGGATGGATGGGGTGAAGGGGGCTTTGGGGAAGAGGGGAATGTCTGTTGAGGAAGGACGGGAGAGGACAAAAGGCAGGGGTGAATGGAGAATGGTTGTATATGGATGATGTTGTGATTGCATGAGGTGGAATGGGCGGGGGGAGGAGGGGTGGTAGTATGTGTGAGCAAAATTTGACGCAGCCCGAAGGGATTTCTCCCCGTCCTCTCATTTTATGCCATGGGGGGGACGGAGAGGGGGGGGTCGCCGATTTAATGAAGCGGCCTTGCTGTGGATGTGCTGTGTCTTGCGACACTGCTTCTGACCCAGGGCAGTGGACAAGGTGCAGGGATGACCCGTCATCCAGGAGGTGCTCAGATAAGAGGGAGGGTGGAGGGGTGTGGAGTGAATTCAGGGATGGAATGGGTGGAAATGATTTTATGCCTTTTTCTTTTTGGCTACCTCCCTTGTAATGGGGAAAAAGCCTTGGTATATGTATGCATATTCAATGTCACACACTGGGGGGACTTTAGCGTTTTGTAGAAGGATGTGCAGAGCAAGCGCTTGCCGCCGCCTGCATAACTGACCATCTCCCCATTTCACGGATTTCGTTGAAATGCATTTGGCTTACCACTTATTCTCTCCTTTCCCTCGGTCTCCTTCTCTTTCCTTCATTTTTTCTCTCTCTCTTTCTTTCCTTTGGGCCTCTCTTTCGCTCTAATTTTCCTCCATCTCCCTCTCTTCCTGTCTCTTTTTCCATCCTTCCCTTTCTTTCTTTAATTTTTCACTTTTTTCCCTCTCTTCCTCTCTCTTTTTTACCTACATTCTTCTCTTTTTCCTTACCCCTCTCTATCTCGGCATTTCCCCCTCTCTTCTAGTCTTTCCCTTCCTCCCAACTCTCTTTTCTCCCCTCAATCTCATGTGTCTTCCTCTCTATTCTTTCATTCTTACCTCGTCTTTACCTTATTAACTCCTCTCTTTCTTTTATCAGACCTAGATCCACCGAACATGAGCCAATTGTGTAACATATTTATTCATTAAACATTTTGCCTACTCACACACTCTTTTATGTTTTCCCTGCATATAAAATGCTTGAATTATGATGCCTTCATTGTTAACAAAAACATTATGAAACAAATTCCCCTTTTGTATCCCCATTTATCTAGTATTTTGTATACATCACGAACAAAACGTTCTAATTTCGAAAAAATTAAATTTTTTATTTTGATAATAAATAAAAAAGAACAAGCGCATCCTCGTGGCTTGATATAACACAGAATGTTTTCTCCTTCCTTACGTGCCACGAAAATGAATAAAATCATCTGGCGGCAGCCACAAGAAAGATAAACGCGCCATCCGGTAGGGAAGGGGTCAATAGCAATAAGCTATATCCGCGCTACGGAGATGAACAAAGTAGCCTTTCAACAGAAAGAATAAAAAGAAATTTTTTTCCCAGTCCGGAAAAGGTAAAAAATTACTTTATATCTGCAACACAGTGACTACTTACGTATTCATTTATTCATACACTTGTATTTTCATTGTTAATCAATTTGCTTGTTTACTTATCTATTCATCTATTTATTTACATATTCATCATTTCATTTACTTGTTTGTTTATTCATGTTCCATCCGGCCTTGCTGTGAACGGAAAGTTTTTCTGTCGGTATGTTTGTCTAACTAACAACGTGAGAACTGAACAAAACAGACGAAGGAGACGCAATCTGCCTTGCCTCCCCTTTGTCAGGAGACGGAAGCGCTCGGCATCTGCCTGAAGACCTGTTGTGGAATTTGAATGACGCCCCTTCAAGCCCTCGACTTATTCTTTCGCGTCCTTGGAGCCGTTCTGGAACCTCTTGGCGTACCACCTGACGGGGGGCAGGTCCGGATGGTATGAGCTGGTGGATCGAGTCATTTTACCACTACAGTCTCTGGTCTATTTCTGGAAAAGGGCTGTTGAAATTCCTCTGGCGGTTAAGGCGTCACTGGATGGACCTTGGAGAGTCTCAAGGTCCTGGAATTCCAGTGTAATTAAACAATGGCCGGAAGCAGAAATTTTGAAAAAAGTTCTTCGGGTAGGTTTAGGTTTGGACACAGTCCAAACAAAATTAAATAACCTCTCAAATTTCCTCGTTAGTTTGAACTTTGCCCATTTAAGGGCTTCAAACATATATGATGAAGAATTTTCAAAGTCGATGGCAAACTGGCTCAAAACAATGTTTCGTCCTCCAAGGATGCCAGAGGATGACAGTCAAATAATACAGCACGTGTCGAGAGCAGAAAGACTAGAAAAGCCTCGACTAGAAAAATACTTTTCTAGTGCTTATAACATATTTACAAAGTCATATAAAAAGACCTCTGGATTAAAAAAGCCACCAGCAAGAATTCTACAAGTCTCTTCGGATGTTGCTGATATATGGATGTCGTATGATCCTGAATTCTCTCAGTGTTAAGATTAAGAGTTTCAGGAATGAAAGACATTGTGGTCAAACTGCGAAAAGGACCGGGAAAGACTAAAAAAAAACGTACCAGAGATTTTGATAAGTGAAGATGACATTCAGGTAACGTGTAATGAGAGAGATGTAACGATTTCTCTATACAAGGAATGGCCGAACACCACAAACCAGAGTAGTTACGGCGACAGCCAGAAGAATTTTTGAGACAAGTACAAGACCTCCAGAAAAAGACCAGGAGCAAATCGAAAGCAGTTTGTGATTCATCGACATAGAACGCCGCCAAGATGAACATTTTCGAAAAATAGATATATAGACGCAAACAATAAAGAGTGATCACGGAAGGCACAACACTGATAACGTCCACATGACTGAACAAACAGTTCTTGAAGAAAATTACCTGATAAGGTCATCTACCAGAGTTTCCTACACCGAAGAACCAGCAAAGGAATAGTGCATGGAGCCAAAGCACACACACACGCACACACACACACACAAAAAGAGCTATAGATGGCCAGTTTCCTTATCGCACAGGGAAGTTTCTTCAAGGGTTACTCGGCGAGATGACTTTAACGAAAAGGCGTTCGCCCCAACAATACATAGGAGGAGCATGCCGACAAGAGACCTTTTGGTCCATGTAAGGTCGAATGCGATTTTTCTATTAACAAATGAATAAATAAATAAAGAAATAAAGAAATAAAAATAATAATAATAATATAAATAATAATAAATAAAATAAATAAATAGGTAAAGTTAAGTAAACAAGCAGGTAAGTAGTAAATAAAAATAAAAGGACAGATAGATCATAATAAATAATAAATGATAATCAAATAAGTAATAGTAAACACAAATAAAAACAAACAAATGGAAAAATAATATAGAATAAATGCCAGCTATTAACGCATCTTACGAATCTTAAAGCTTCGAACTGAACGACATTGCACTGCCTCTGCAAGAAGTTTATTCCATTCCTTAACCTTACCTTTGGCGAAGTTGTTTCTACCCACTTCCAAATTAAATCTGTTTCCTGACAGTTTGAGACCACTATTTCTTGTCTGATTCTCATTTAGTGTAAACATTTTGTCACTTTTGATGTTGTCAATTCCCTTTAGAATCTTAAAGATATGTATCAAGTCACCTCTGAGTCTACGCTTTTATTTTTAGGGAAAATAGATTCATATGTTTTAGTCGATTTTTGTATGATTACGCCTGGCAAGGCCACAAGAAGGACAAGTTTCAGCCAACAAAGGATTCTTCTTTACAGAGGCTGTGGCTGCTGCCCACAAAGGGTTCTTTCTTACAGATACTGTTTGTGCTGGTAATGGCAATATGGTAATGGAAATGAAGGTAATGATAAACAATAGCAATAGCGATGGTAATTATACTAAAAATAG
>NC_134777.1:92452983-92470483 GCF_046742065.1 Oratosquilla oratoria
AAACGTTAGTAATAAAACTCCTACGTTTTTTTTTTTTTTTTTTTTTTGGCGTTTACCTTACCACCCTTTCCACTCATTCTGTCATACATATTCCACACACACACACACACACACACACACACACACACACACACACACACACACACACACACACACACACACACACACACACACACACACACACACATATATATATATATATACATATATATATATATATATATATATATATATATATACAGTATATATATGTATACATTAATAAACTTTGGGAGGAGGTTTTCTTTGATACATTTTCTATTAAATATCCCAGCATACTCAGATATACAACCCGTCAAGGAATCCTAGCGTCTCTAGATGTTGAAAGTCTATTCTCTAAAATTCTCTCAGAAGAAACTATACAGATCATCCTACAAAACGTTTTCAACAATGAAAGTTTGCCCCACCAAAGATACCTCGTCTCGTACTTGAGAACATGCTTCGGGTATGTACTAACAAAGTACCCTTTAGATTTCCTTCAGGCAGAATTTATTTCCAGATTGATGGCGTTGGTATGATATGTAGACGATATTTTCGTCGATGTAGAAGGAGAGGAACAACTGAAATGTCTTAAGAAGAAAATGGAAGAAAACTCATGCCTCCATTTCACCGTGGAAAAGTGCTTTTAGCTGTGTGGGTGAACGGTTCAGAGGGTGCATTCACCACAAGTGTTTATAGAAAACTCAGTAACTACGAAAGGTGTTTAAACGGGTTGAGTGAGTGCCCTTCAAAATATAAAATCAGTGTGATACGAGCATATATTTCAAGAGTTTTCAAAATTTGTTCTAACTGGCTCCTCGACCAAGAACTAAATAGGGTTAAGCAAAATTTAACTAATAATGGGTTTGCAATGAAAGATATCGAAAAAAATTCAAGAAAAATATGAACATAACCTAAGAACATATGAATGAAGGAGACTGCAAGAGACCATAAGGCCTATATTAGGCAGCTCCGTATCCATCACCACCTGTCATCCCCATCCATCACCACCATCAACACTAGTTATGATGATCACAAGAAAAAGAATTTAAACATTTATTATCAAAATACACTGTCTTAGGTTTATAAAAAGATGAAAATGTATCAAAAGATATAATCCATAGGAATTGTAAACCCCCAAAACAAAAAGATAAACATAATGTGTTCATTTACTATTGCAACCCCAGAACCTCGTCTCTAGTGATGAAAAACAACAACAGATAATTTGTTTAAATTACAGTACTCATGTAATTTAAACAAAGACGATGCACTTTGCAATGAGGAGTACATAAGTCACACAACACAAACATTATCACAAAGGCTTATATACCACATGGAAAATAGAGCAATAAAATCACATATCACAAAAACACACAACACCAAAATATCACGGGATCAGCTGAACACAAAGACAATAATAATATCCAAGAACAACTACAGAAGAAAACTTAAATGTTTAGAAGCAGTAGTGATAAGAAATTATATGTCAGTCGTTAATATTCAACAAAATATGTGTGGGATTTTGGAATTATTCGGGGTATCCCACGTCGCACCAAGACGATGACGTGTCCTAACACCCTTGGTACCATTACCTCTCCTAATGTAACAATTTCAGTACTTAAAACATTGTATGTATTTCAGAAAATAAACTTACTAGAAGATGCCTGAGGTATAGCCGAAACGCCGTAATGTGTTAGTTTTTATATCCAAACAATCCTGGACCCGTTCGGGAATATTGTGTATTCTCTCCCGTTCTCAGAGAAGAAAATTGTGAGAAGAATAGAATGTCTATAGAAAAAGGTCACCAACGCTGAATATGTTGTGATATATAGAAAATGTATATACATACATACATACATACATATATATATATATATATATATATATATATATATATATATATATACACTCGTATACACACACACACACACACTGTCACTACGGCTGTCCGGGTTCTAATCCTGCCCAGGACTGAAATAATTTCAGTATCGCTGCGCTTCGAGTCGTTACTCCAATTCTCGTGGGTGGGTGAGGAGTTGAGTGTGTGCGTGCGTGTAAGGTCACAGCATTACCATAGATCGGTCATACGAGCTCTGAGCTCTCTTCCGGGAGGGAAATAGCTGTCGATCACGAGTCCAACACGTGATCCAAAGACCAAAGTGAATACACACGCACACACACAAACACACACATACAATATATATATATATATATATATATATATATATACATACATATATTATATTATATATATATATATATATTATATATATATATATACTCTATATATATATATATTATATATATTATATACATATATATATATATATATATATATACATATATATATATATACAAATACATATTCAAAGGGGAAGGATGTTTTTTGGGCTTTTATGGATCTGGAAAAGGCTTATGATAGGGTAGACAGAAAGGCACTGTGAGAGGTTATGCAGATATACGGGATAGGAGGAAAGCTTCTGGGAGCTGTCAAGAGTTTTTATGAGAGTAGTAGAGCTTGTGTCAGGATTGGAAATGGAGAGAGTGAGTGGTTCGAGGTAAAGGTGGGACTTCGTCAAGGATGCGTTATGTCGCCCTGGCTGTTCAACTTATACATGGATGGGGGTGATGCGAGAGGTAAATGCAAGGGTAGTGGGCAAGGGATTGGAGATGGTTAAAGAAAATGGAGAAAAATGGGAGGTGAGCCAGCTGTTGTTTGCGGACGACACTGCGCTTGTGGCAGGATCGGAGGAGGGATTGAGGAAGTTGGTGGCAGAGTTTGGGAGAGTATGTGATAGAAGAAAGCTAAAGATAAATGTGGGTAAATGTAAGGTGATGAGATGTACAAGGGGTGAAAGTGGCAGTAGACTGGAAGTGAGCATTAAGGGAGAGCGACTGGAGGAAGTGGATAGTTTTAGATACTTGGGTGCAAATGTGGCAGGAAAAGGTGGAGTGAAGGTGGAGGTAGAATGTAATTTGAGAGAAGCGAGTAAATGCCTTGGTGGATTAAAGAGTGTAATGAGGAATAGACATTTGGGAATGGATGCGAAGAGGAGACTGTATGAAGGAGTGATTGTGCCAACAGCACTGTATGGAGCAGAAACATGGAACATAAGAGAAGAAGAGAGAAGGAGTTTGAATGTGTTTGAGATGAGGTGTCTGAGAAGTATGATGGGGATTACTAGGCTAGATATAATGAGAAATGAGGAGGTGAGGAGTACAGGGGTGGAAAAAGAGCTGGGGAATAGGGCTGATGAAAGAGTATTAGGATGGTTTGGACACATGGAAAGAATGAGTGAAGAAAGAGTACTAAAAGAGGTATGGAAGGCAGGTGTGGAGGCAGTGAACATGAGGGGACGTCCTAGGATGAGATGGATGGATGGGGTGAAGGGGGCTTTGGGGAAGAGGGGAATGTCTGTTGAGGAAGGACGGGAGAGGACAAAAGGCAGGGGTGAATGGAGAATGGTTGTATATGGATGATGTTGTGATTGCATGAGGTGGAATGGGCGGGGGGAGGAGGGGTGGTAGTATGTGTGAGCAAAATTTGACGCAGCCCGAAGGGATTTCTCCCCGTCCTCTCATTTTATGCCATGGGGGGACGGAGAGGGGGGGTCGCCGATTTAATGAAGCGGCCTTGCTGTGGATGTGCTGTGTCTTGCGACACTGCTTCTGACCCAGGGCAGTGGACAAGGTGCAGGGATGACCCGTCATCCAGGAGGTGCTCAGATAAGAGGGAGGGTGGAAGGGTGTGGAGTGAATTCAGGGATGGAATGGGTGGAAATGATTTTATGCCTTTTTCTTTTTGGCTATCTCCCATGTAATGGGGAAAAAGCCTTGGTATATGTATGCATATTCAATGTCACACACTGGGGGGACTTTAACGTTTTGTAGAGGGATGTGCAGCGCAAGCGCTTGCCGCCGCCTGCATAACTGACCATCTCCCCATTTCACGGATTTCGTTGAAATGCATTTGGCTTACCACTTATTCTCTCCTTTCCCTCGGTCTCCTTCTCTTTCCCTCATTTTCTCTCTCTCTCTTTCTTTCCTTTGGGCCTCTCTTTCTCTCTAATTTTCCTCCATCTTCCTCTATTTCTGTCTCTTTTCCCATTCTTACCTTTCTTTCTTTAATTTTTCACTCTTTTTTCCCTCTCTTCCTCTCTCTTTTTTACCTACATTCTTCTCTTTTTCCTTACCCCTCTCTATCTCGGCATTTCCCCCTCTCTTCTAGTCTTTCCCTTCCTCCCAACTCTCTTTTCTCCCCTCAATCTCATGTGTCTTCCTCTCTATTCTTTCATTCTTACCTCGTCTTTACCTTATTAACTCCTCTCTTTCTTGATTTTATCAGACCTAGATCCACCGAACATGACCCAATTGTGTAACATATTTATTCATTAAACATTTTGCCTACTCACACACTCTTTTATGTTTTCCCTGCATATAAAATGCTTGAATTATGATGCCTTCATTGTTAACAAAAACATTATGAAACAAATTCCCCTTTTGTATCCCCATTTATCTAGTATTTTGTATTCATCACGAACAAAACGTTCTAATTTCGAAAAAATTAAACATTTTATTTTGATAATAAATAAAAAAGAACAAGCGCATCCTCGTGGCTTGATATAACACAGAATATTTTCTCCTTCCTTACGTGCCACGAAAATGAATAAAATCATCTGGCGGCAGCCACAAGAAATATAAACGCGCCATCCGGTAAGGAAGGGGTCAATAGCAATAAGCTATATCCGCGCTACGGAGATGAACAAAGTAGCCTTGCAACAGAAAGAATAAAAAGAAAAAAATTTCCCAGTCCGGAAAAGGTAAAAAATTACTTTATATCTGCAACACAGTGACTACTTACGTATTCATTTATTCATACACTTGTATTTTCATTGTTAATCAATTTCCTTGTTTACTTATCTATTCATCTATTTATTTACATATTCATCATTTCATTTACTTGTTTGTTTATTCATGTTCCATCCGGCCTTGCTGTGAACGGAAAGGTTTTCTGTCGGTATGTTTGTCTAATGTGAAACACTGAACTAACAACGTGAGAACTCAACAAAGCAGACGAAGGAGACGCAATCTGCCTTGCCTCCCCTTTGTCAGGAGACGGAAGCGCTCGGCATCTGCCTGAAGACCTGTTGTGGAATTTGAATGACGCCCCTTCAAGCCCTCGACTTATTCTTTCGCGTCCTTGGAGCCGTTCTGGAACCTCTTGGCGTACCATCTGACGGGGGGCAGGTCCGGATGGTATGAGCTGGTGGATCGAGTCATTTCACCACTACAGTCTCTGGTCTATTTCTGGAAAAGGGCTGTTGAAATTCCTCTGGCGGTTAAGGCGTCACTGGATGGACCTTGGAGAGTCTCAAGGTCCTGGAATTCCAGTGTAATTAAACAATGGCCGGAAGCAGAAATTTTGAAAAAAGTTCTTCGGGTAGGTTTAGGTTTGGACACAATCCAAACAAAATTAAATAACCTCTCAAATTTCCTGGTCAGATTGAACTTTGTCTCTGTAAGGGCTTCAAACATATATAATGAAGATTTTTCAAAGTCGATGGCAAACTGGCTCAAAAGAATGTTTCGTCTTCTAAGGATGCCAGAGGACGAAAGTCCAATAATACAGCACGTGTCGAGAGCAGAAAGACGAGAAAAGCCTCGGCAAGAAAAATACTTTTCTAGTCCTTATGACATCTTTTCAAAGTCATATAAAAAGACCTCTGGATTAAAAAAGCCACCAGCAAGAATTCTACAAGTCTCTTCGGATGTTGCTGATATATGGATGTCGTATGATCCTGAATTCTCTCAGTGTGAAGATTAAGAGTTTCAGGAATGAAAGACATTGTGGTCAAACTGCGAAAAGGACCGGGAAAGACTAAAAAAAAACGTACCAGAGATTTTGATAAGTGAAGATGACACTCAGGTAACGTGTAATGAGAGAGACGTAACGATATCTCTATGCAAGGAATGGCCAAACACCACAAACCAGAGTAGTTACGGCGACAGCCAGAAGAATTTTGGAGACAAGTACAAGACCTCCAGAAAAAGACCAGGAGCAAATCGAAAGAAGTTTGTGATTCATCGACATAGAACGCCGCCAAGATGAACATTTTCGAAAAGTCGATATGTAGACGCAAACAATAAAGAGTGATCACGGAAGGCACAACACTGATAACGTCCACAAGACTGAACAAACAGTTCTTGAAGAAAATTACCTGATAAGGTCATCTACCAGAGCTTCCTACACCGAAGAACCAGCAAAAGAAAAGTGCATGGAGTCAAAGCACGCACACACACACACAAAAAAGAGCTATGGAAGCCAGTTTCCTTATCGCACAGGGAAGTGTCTTCAAGGGTTACTCGGCGAAATGACCTTTGCCGAAAAGGCGTTCGCCCCAACAATACATAGGAGGAGCATCCCGACATATAAGGTCGAATGCGATTTTTTTATTGACAAATGAATAGATAAATAAATAAAAATAATGATAATAATATAAATAGTAATAAATAAAATAAATAAATAGGTAAAGTTACGTAAACAAACAGGTAAATAGTAAACAAAAATAAAAGGAGATAGAAAATAATAAATAATAATCAAATAAATAATAGTAAACACACAAATAACAACAAACAAATGAAAAAATAATATAAAATAAATGCCAGCCATTAACGCATCTCGCTTAGGTGTTCATCTAAACGAATCTTAAAGCTTCGAACTGAACGACATTGCACTGCCTCTGCAAGAAGTTTATTCCATTCATTAACTACACGTTTGGCGAAGTTGTTTCTACCCACTTCAAAATTGAATCTATTTCCTAACTGTTTGATACCATTATTTCTTGTCTGATTCTCATTCAGTGTAAACATTTTGTCACTTTTGATGTTGTCAATTCCCTTTTGAATCTTAAAGATGTGTATCAAATCACCTGTGAGCCTACGGGTTTTTTTTTTAGGGAAAATAGATTCATATGTTTTAGTCGATTTTCTTATGTTTACGCCTCGGAAGGCCACAAGAAGGACAAACTTCAGCCAACAAAGGGTTCATTCTTACAGAGGCTGTGGGTGCTGCCCACAAAGGGTTCTTCCTTACAGATACTGTGGGTGCTGGAAGCCCCAAGAATTCAAGGCGTGTCCTTGTCTTCCAGAGACTTTAAGTTACTGGAAATGCTGTCCATGTCTCTGGAACACCGTTCCAGTCTCTTACTATCCAAGACTAGGAGGTCCACCTCCCTTTGGATGACCCTGGAAGCTTTTCATCACGACTACGAATACCGAAAGTGTCAGGAATTTAATTTCATTTCCTAAACCCTCGTTTCACTCTTTGAAAACGAATTTTTCATTCTTGGTAAGAATGATTTTTGGAAAGGGAAATTATAGTCATAACATTTGAAAAAAGAAGATAAAAAGACTCAGACAAAACAGAAACATCAAGCCACTTCATGTTACATGTAAATGTTACTCACTAATTTTTATCTGAATTTTTCTAGAAACAAATAGCTCTGCTAACGACCGTGGGGCTGTTCAAATATGGCCTCGTTACGCTCTGACCTCTCTCTGTCAAGATAAATGAGACATAGCTAATCATCCGGACGCTTAAAATGGTTTAATGCTAATCTGACGTGTGCAGATTTTCATATTTTTGAGTGGTAATGGCAATATGGTAATGGCAATGAAGGTAATGATAAACAATGGCAATAGTGATGGTAATTATACTAAAAATAGAAACTACAATGGTAACGGTAATGGTAATGGCAATTGAAATAATCAACGACAGCGTAAATGGTAATAACAACGAAAATAAACCCTGTATAATGGCAATAATAATCATAATTCTTTACCAATACGGTAATGAAAATAAAAAATTAATATAATGGTAATTGGAATAACATTGCCATTGACAATATCAATGACATGCTGCGCACGCGCGTGTGCGTGTGTGTGTGCTTATTTTTTATTTATATTTATGTCACGGGTTTGATACACATAAAGACTCTGGAAATGAATGTGATAATCATTTCAGCCCATATCACCACCTTTAGTCACAGGGTAATGTCGAAGGGGGGAGAAATCACGACGCACTTCAGCAACTTTCTTTTGGTTGACACAGAACGATTTAATTCAGCCGAGGGGACCGAGCTGTACGGGGTCTAAATCGATCAAGACCCCAAATTGTCTCGAGTCTATAACCCCTTCAGCTTACCAATAAATGAATAAATAAATAAATTAATAAAATAAAAATAAATAAATAATGAATATATATATATATATATGTATATATATATATATATAAATATATATATATATATATATATGTATATATATATGTATATATATTTATATATATATATATATATATATATATATATACACACACACACATAGGGAGATAGGGTGGATGAAAGAGTATTAGGATGGTTTGGACACATGGAAAGAATGAGTGAAGAAAGACTAGTAAAAGAGGTATGGAAGGCAGATTTGGAGGGAGTGAACATGAGGGGACGTCCTAGGATGACATGGATGGATGGGGTGAAGGGGGGGGGGGGGAAGTGGGGGATGTCGGTTGAGGAAGGTCGGGAGAGGACAGAAGACAGGGGTGAATGGAGAATGGTTGTATATGGAAAATGTTGTGATGCATGAGGTGGATTGGACGGGGGAATGGGGGTGAGGTAGTGTGTGTGAGCAAAAATTTTTGACGCAGCCCGAAGGGATTTCTCCCCGTCCTCTCCTTTATATGGGGGGACGGAGAGGGGGGGTCGCCGATTTAATGAAGCGGCCTTGCTGTGGATGTGCTGTGTCCTGCGACACTGCTTCTGACCCAGGGCAGTGGACAGGGTGCAGGGATGACCCGTCATCTAGGAGGTGCTGAGATGGGAGGGAGGGTGGAGGGGTGTGAAGTGTTTTCGGGGATGAAATGGGTGGGAATGTTTTTGTGCCTTGTCCTTTTTGGCTACCCCCCTGGTAAGGAAAAAAAAAGCCTTGGTATATGTATGTATGTATGTATGTATGTATGTATGTATGTATATATATATATATATATATATATATATATGTGTGTGTGTGTGTGTGTGTGTGTGTGTGTGTGTGTGTGTGTGTGTGTGTGTGTTCATATATAGGTTATACATATATATATATATATATGTATATATATATGTATATATATATGTATATATATATATATATATATATATATATATACATACGTATATATTGAAGGATGGACGACAAAATGAGTGGTACGGTGTTGAGATAAACAGCGAGAATCGTTAGAGTATTTATTCGCTGATATTTCGCTCTTAATAACGCGTGCATACATGGACAGAAAATCAACATATTTATAACCCGCGTTCTTTTCCTAACCTAGCCTATTCCTCCCTCTCGGCCCCTTCAGCTTCCGAACGACCAACCAACCGGACATTTTGGACAATTTAATAAAACCATCCCAATGGTTACAGCAGGGCTGGGATGTTATGAATCCTACTTCGACTATTTTTCCAAAATGTCCGATGGGTTGGTAGTCCGGGAGTTGAAGGGGGTGAGAGGGAGGAATGGGGTAGGTTAGGAAAGAAACGTGTCATCGAGCATGTGGGTTATAAATATGTTGATTTTCTGTCCATGTATGCACACTCTGAAGAAGTTTTGTTAAGAGCGAAACGTCAGTGAATAAAAACTCCAACTATTCTCGGTGTTTATCTCACCACTCTACCACTCGTATATGTTCCAATCAAGACAGACTGCAAGAGAGAGACGTCACAAGGCACGTCACGGCACGTTACTCTGCGAGAGACGAGGTTAACGTTCGCTCCAGCACCATGCACACGAACGCGCGCACGCATTTTAGGAGTAGTGTGGCAAGACCTGACCTTTTCCACGATAATGAGAGAGACTGACCTCACAACCAGGCAACCACCCGACGGTTAGCTTCAATGTCAACTTCCACAAGGCGAATGTTAAATACTACCATCCGAACTACATTTCTTTTGTATATATTTTTTCCTCTCTGTTCCATTCTATCTATGCTATGTTTTCCTACTGTTCTAGGTTAGGTATATTTATTGTAATTGGCTAGTAAAATATTGAGTGTATCACTCAATTAGTTTCACGGGAATTTTGGTCTCTTATTTATAAACGCTATCTGTAAATTGATGTAATGTCAACCGACACCAAACCTTTCTTCGCCACGACTTAATGTTCGGTGGACAGATTCACCAAGGACTTTGAGTGGCACACTATATCTTCCCTCCTTTCCACGCAGAATAATGTCCTAAAACTCATCAACCCGCTACTCGTTGGTTGCCTGGTCACTCAACTCTCTACCTCTAAGCCTCTGAAGAGCTTATCAAGCGTGTGGATAAGAACACAAATCCTGCCACATATTCGGGTGGCAGCGGTGGGATTCGAACCCGTGCCTCCGAAGAGCTTATCAACAGTGTGGATTGGAACATAAATCCTGACACACACACACACACACACACACACACACACACACACACACACACACACACACACACACATATATATATATATATATATATATATATGGTGCTAATCAGAATAAATCACCCCATCTCATAAAACCTTTGTTCTCCACACCAGACGGTTTTATTAAACCGAATTGAACCCGCAGAACCGATGTTTAAGGCTCATTCGTTCTACTTACTGACATTATTGAAAAAGAAAAAAAAAATCCGGAGAGAAAGGGTTGGGCCCCAGGAAATGCAAACGTCATCGCACGGAGGCTAGAACTGTGAAGCTCCTAAGAGAGGGTCGCAAACGGCGGCAACTGGATGGTTCCCGGGGGCGAGACGCGGCAGAGCATGCGGGAGCTCAGCTCACCGGGCCGCGATCAATATTTCCCAAATATGTTGAAGCTCAATTTAGCAGGAGAATGGAGACAGGCAAAAAGGAAGAGAAAAAGAGAAAAGTAATGGGGAAGTAAGGGGGGATGTAGAGATAGAGAGATAGAGAAAGAGATAGATACATACATAGGTAAAGGGGGAGGAAGGGAGGGAGAGAGGGAGAGGGATAGAAATAGAGAGAGAGAGGTAAAGGAAAAGGAAGGTAGGGAGAGAGAGAGAAAGAGAGAGAGAGAGAGAGAGAGAGAGAGAGAAAGAGAGAGAGATAAAGGGGAAGGAAGGCAGGGAGAGAGAGAGAGTTACCAGGAATTTCAGTACCTCAAAAGGTTTTACAACCCATACAGGAGAGGTACCGTTAAAAGGTTACCGGGGATTCACACTAGTATTTACAGTAATGTGTATAGCACCTTGTTTAATCGACTTTTGAACTGCTCAGCAGAGGAACTGTTTACCACGTTCTTTGGTAGTCTGTTCCAAGTATTCGAGATTTTATAGGTTAAAAAGTCACCAATCTTGATTGCGAGTGGCATTCACGTTCAAGTTAAAAATATGTCGATAGTCAATGTTATCAAATCCTTGAAGTACTTTGAAAACTTCTATTAACTGTCCTCGCAATCTCCTGCTTTCTAGAGAAGAGATCCAAAGCGTTGAGACGCCTCTGGTAGCCCGTGTGTCTAATGGCGGGAATAAGTTTCGTTGCTCGTGCCTGAACTCGTTCTAGTCTCTGCACGTCCATGAGATAGATAGAGATAGAGAGAGGAGGGGTGGGGTGGAGTAGAGACAAAAGAAGGGACAAGGACAGGGAGGGAGGGAGAGAAGGAGAGGAAAGGGGAGTAGAATACAGAGGTTGGGAGAAAGAGATAGAGAGGGAGGCAAGGACAGTGAGAGGGGTAGAGGTAGGAAAAGAGTGGCAGAGACAGAATGAGGGACGGAGAGGGAGAGGGAGAGGGAGGGGAAAAGAGAGGTTGGAAGAAGGGAAGAAGGAGAAGACCCTATTTCTTCGTGTATACACAGAGGACCTTTGTTGATTTATGCATTACTCTTCTGAATCCTCCTCCTCCTCCTCCTCCTCCTCCTTCTCCAGATTTCAAGCTAAAGAGGCATATCATCTTATCTTTTCAGATCACTCTTCCGGGCGATGGAAAATCATACATCTCGATATCGCATTTCCAAACAAAAAAAGTAAATAAACAAAATAGAATAAAATGAAATGAAATAGAATAAGCTAATATAGAATTTAATGAATAAATATGACACATAGAAATTGGAAAAACAAATAAAATTAGTTTATAAATATTGCGATTAAAAATGATTATATAGAATAAATGAATTGATAAATACATAATCAATTAATTAAACAAATGAAACAAATAAGCAAGTAAAAATACAAAGATGAATACACAAATAAATACATAGATATGCAGTAATCTACAGAAAACTATGATAAAACTCAACAGAGCAGATAGGTATACAGATGCAAATAATTATTTCTATCAATAGAAATGAGAGTGATAAATTATTATATTGATAATAATAGTCATAACCATATTGTTAATTAAAATAAACAATGTAATTATTTTTATATAATAACAATAACAATAATAATAGCAATAATAATAATAATAATAATAATAATAATAATAATAATAATGATAATAATAATAATAATAATAATAATAATAATAATAATAATAATAATTATAATAATAATAATAATAATAATAATAACAATAATAATAATAATATTAATGACAATAATAATAGTAATAATAAAAACAGTAATAGTAATAATGATAATAATAATAATAATAATAATAATAAAAAATTATGATAATAATAATGAATAATAATAATATTGATAATAATAATAACAATACCGATAACAATAATAACAATAATAATGACAATAATACTAGTAATAATCAAAGTAGTAGTAGTAATAATATTAATGATGCTAATAATAATAATAATAATAATAATAATGATAATAATAATAATAATATTGATAATAATAATGATAATGATAATGGTAATAATAATAACAATAATAATAACAATAATGATAACAATAATAAAAATAACAATAATAATGATAATAATAATGATAATAATAATAATAATAATAATAATAATAATAATGATAATAATAATAATAATAACAATAATAATGATAAAAACAATAATAATAATAATATCAATAATAATATTAATAATAATAATAATAATAATAACAATGATAATAATAATTATAACAATAATAATAATAATAATTATAATAATGATAATAATAATAAAGATGATAATCATTATAACAATGATGATGATGATGATGATGATGATAACGATGATGATAAAGATGGTGATGGTAATAGCAATAAGAATGGTAATAAAAATGTTGATAATAATAACAGCAAGAACAATAACATCTATAATATCTTCAATATAAAATAAATACATACCGTACATACATATATCAACGGTTCCCCCCCCCCCACACACACAAGGGATGTAGCCAAAAACAAAGGCATAAAATCCACTCCCACCCAATCCATCCCCACATACTCCACTCCCATTCATCCCCCTCCCACCTCTTTTCTTGGCTCCTCCTGGATGACGGGTCATCCCTGCATCTGGCAAAGTAGTAAGACACAGCATATCCACAGCAAGGTCGCTTCATTTAATCGGCGAGAGAGAGAGAGAGAGAGAGAGAGAGAGAGAGATAGAGAGAAAGAGAGAGAGAGAAAGAGAGAGAGAGAAGACGAGGAGAAGTCCTTTCGCGCTGAGTCAAAATGTCATTCACACATACTCCCACACCTCCCCATCCCCCACCCACTCCCATTCATCACAGTATCATCTGTACACGACCATTCTCCACTCACTTCTATCTTCTGTCATCTCCCTTCTTCCCTTAACAGGCATTCCCCTCTTTCTCTATGCCCCTTTTACCGCATCCATCCATCTCATCCTTGGTCGCCCCCTCATGTTCACTCCTTCCACCTCTGCCTTCCACACCTGTTTTACTAATCTTTCTTCATTCATTCTTTCCATGTGTCCAAACCATCTCAATACTTTTTCATCAACCCCATCTCCCAACTCTTTCCCTTCCCACTCTCCTCCTCACCTCCTCGTTTCTCACTCTATCCAGCCTAGTAACCCCTGCCATACTTCTCAGGCATTTCATCTCAAACACATTTGACCTCGTCCTCTATTATGCTCCATGTTTCTGCCCCATACAGTGCTCTCGGAACAATCACTCCTTCATACAATCTCCTCTTAGCATCCATCCCCAAATGTCTATTTCTCATTACACTTTTTAGTCCATTAAGGTATTTACTTGCTTCTCTCAATCTACATTCTACCTCCACCTCCACTCCTCCCTTTCCCGGCACATTCGCACCCAAGTATCTAAAGCTATCCACTTCCTCCAGTCTTTCTCCCTTAATACTCACTTCTAATTTGCTACCATATTCTCCTCTTGTACATCTCATCACCTTTTACCCACATTTATCTTCAACTTCCTTCTTTCGCACACCTTTCCAAACTCCGTCACTAACTTCCTTAATCCCTCCTCTGATCCTGATAACAAGCGCAGTGTCGTCAGCAAACAATAACTGGCTTATCTCCCATTTTTCTCCATTTTCTTTAACCATCTCCTGTCCCTGACGCATTACCCTTGCATTTTTCTCTCGCATCACCCCATCCATAAGATAGACATAAAAAATAAATGTCTTTCAAAAGGTTCTTATGTCATTATTCCTCAGCGTCTGACATGCAATGAGCCCGTCATTGTCCTCTCAATTTCGACAAGAAAGCAAAGCCCCCCCGATACCCCTCCCACTCTCCCCCTCACCCTCCGGAGGAAGTTCAGCATCTGTCTGTTTTTATTTACCAGTAAGCGAAGCCTTTTTGTTGTATTTGCAAAGCAGGAGAGACAACTTCCATTTGCAAATTCGTGTTTGCACGACAGTTAGATTACTTTTGTTCTCACTTCCACATTCTTTCTTTTCTCCTTCCGCCTCCCTCCACTCAACCCCCCCCCCCAAAAAAAAAAAAAAGATGAAGAGAAACGCGAGGAATTTCGCACCGAGTGAAGTGGATTCTTTTTCTTAAATCTCTTTGTTCCTTTCAAGCGTGAAATCATCAAGGTCTTCATATCTTACTTCAGGTTTTTTGTACTAAGTCTGTTTACATATGCACATGTACACTAGTGTATCAATGCACAGGAGTATATTGCAAAACACGCGTGCACACACACACACACTCAAACACACGCACATACATGCACACACACACACACACACACACACACACACACACACACACACACACACACACACACACACACACACACACACTCAAACACACACACACACACACACACTCAAACACACACACACACACACACACACACACACACACACACACACACACACATATATATATATATACACAACTTATTCAAGGTATGCTACATCTGTAAACAGTTCCACATCTGTGTGATCCAGTTCGTGCGCACACACACACACACACACACACACACACACACACACACACACACACACACAGGCTTAACAAGTAAAATAAGAATTAAGATAAACAAAGTACAAATATCACAAATTTACACTGGTAAAATAAAATCGAATCCTCAGATAGTGTGAGCGAATTTCTCTCTTATTTTTACTGACACCAAACTACTCTTTTCATTTCCGTGGGGATAGGAGGAAGATTAAAGCAGGTGAATGAAAGTCGGACAAAGAAAAGTAATAATAATATCATTGCTACTACTACTACTACTACTACTACTACTACTACTACTACTACTACTACTACTACTACTATTACAACTACTACAACTTCTACTGTTACTTCTAACAATAGTGATAATACATACATATATATATATGTATATATATATATGTATATATATATATATATATATATATATATACTGTACATATATATATATATATATGTGTGTGTGTGAGTGTGTGTGTGTGTGTGTGTGTGTGTGTGTGTGTGTGTGTGTGTGTGTGTGTGTGTGTGTGTGTGTGTGTGTGTGTGTACATAAGGATTTTACCCCCTTACAAGAGAGGCAGCAAAGATAAACAAAGGCATAAAAACCACTTCCACCCATTCCATCCCTAACATACTCCCATCCACCCTCTTCCCTCCCTCTTATCTTGGCACCTCCTGAATGATGGGTCATCCCTGCATCTTGCCCACTATCCTGGGTCAGAAGCAGTGTCGCAAGACACAGCACATCCACAGCAAGGCCGCTTCATTGAATCGGCGACCCCCCTCTCCGTCCCCTCATGCAGAATAAGAAAAGATTGGGAGAAATCCTTTCGGGCTGCGTATTTTTTTTTTTTTTTTCGCACATACTCCCTCACCCTTCATCTCCCATCCACTCCTCCTCATGCATCACAGAATCATTCATACTTAACCATTCTCCATTCACCCCTATCTTCTGTTTTCTCCCGTCCTTCCTCAACAGACATTCCCCTCTTTCTCAATGCCCCTTTTACCCCATCCACCCATCTCATCCTGGGTCACCCCCTCATGTTCACTCCTTCCACCTCTGCCTTCCACACCTCTTTTACTAGTATTTCTTCACTCACTCTTTCCATGCATCCAAACCATCCTAATACTCTTTCATCAACACTATCTCCTAACTCCTTTTCCACCTCTGTCCTCCTCCTTACCTCCTCATTTCTCAATCTATCCAGCCTAGTCATCCCTATCATACTTCTCAGGCACCTCATCTCACATTCAAACTCCTATAACAATAACAATAATACATACATACATATACCAAGGCTCTTTCCCCCTTCCAAGGGAGGTAGCCAAAAAGGGAAAGGCATAAAAAACACTCCCACCCATTTCATCCCTAAATACACTCCACACCCCTCCCACCCTTCCTCTCATCTGAGCACCTCCTGGATGACGGGTCATCCCTGCACCCTGCCCACCGCCCTGGGTCAGAAGCAGTGTCGCAAGACACAGTACATCCACAGCAAGGCCGCTTCATTTAATCGGCGAACCCCCCCTCTCCGTCCCCCTTTGCATATAATAATAATAATAATAATAATAAAATAATAATAATGATAATAATAATGATGATGATAATGATAACAATAATAGTAATAATGATAATAATAACAATAATGATAATATTAATAATGATAATAATAATAATAATGATAATAAAAATGATGATAATAATAGTAATAATAATAATAAAAATAATAATAATAATAATAATAATAATAATAATAATAATAATAATAATAATAATAATAGTAATAATAATAACAGTATTCTTGGAGTAATCTTCTCTCTGATACAATTTTTGTTAAATTGGATAGCTGCTGACGTTCTGACGATCTGTGTAGCTGATCGCTCAAAATTGCGGAAGATCTTTTTTTCCTCATTGTTCAATGTGGAACAGAAGTTTCCGATATTCATCTGTGAACCAGTATCTACAGATTTCGAGGTCTCTTACCTCTACTTCAGCTGGGTGGTAATGGTAAATTTTTTAATCCTGTTAGTCTATAGTCTATACGATCACAAGTGAGAATGACCTCATCTAGTGGGCTGTGATTTTTTGTCCGTAACTGTTATGATCA
>NC_134777.1:92482983-92485483 GCF_046742065.1 Oratosquilla oratoria
GGGCGACGAGTCGTGTGTGTGTGTGTGTGTGTGTGTGTGTGTGTGTGTGTGTGTGTGTGTGTGTGTGTGTGTGTGTGTGTGTGTGTGTGTGTGTGTGTGTGTGTGTGTGTGTGTGTGTGTGTGTGTGTGTGTGTGCTCGCGCATTTATATGTGCGCATGTTTGTGGACAAATTGTCATGATGACTAATTATATCTGTCAAGAGGAGATGAGCAATCGAGTTCATAAAAGTGTGAGTTCGACATTAAGAGGAAAATGGACACATAAACATTTACGCATACACATAAACACGCACGTGTGTGTGTGTGTGTGTGCATGTGTGTGTGTGTGTGTGTGTGTGTGTGTGTGTGTGTGTGTGTGTGTGTGTGTGTGTGTGCATGTGTTTGTGTGTGCATGTGTTTGTGTGTGCATGTGTGTGTGTGTGTGTGTGTGTGTGTGTGTGTGTGTGTGTGTGTGTGTGTGTGTGTGTGTGTGTGTGTGTTTACCTAGTTGTATATACCTAGTTGTAATATACGGGAAGGGAGCTATGCTCGTGGTGACCCGCCTTTGTATCTCTCCGTATCAAGTGTTATCTTAAAATCTTTTATAGTGTTTGCACATATTGTTTCGTTGTCTAATTTGTTTAATGTATTTATCGTTCTGTGTGGGAAGTTGTTCCTTTTCAAGTTTCTTCTATAACTGTCCTTTTTCAGTTTTTTTCTTTGTCCTCTCGTTTTACCGTTGTCCCACACTAACAAGTCGTTCCTGTCTAAAACTTCTATTCCTTTCATTATTCTGTAGATAGTCAGCAAATCTCCTCTTTCTCTTCTCTGTTCCAAAGTTGGTAGATTCAATTTGGACAGTCTTTGCTCGTAGGTTAGTTCGGCGAGAGTTGGTGCTAGTTTGGTTGTCGCTCTTTGTATTCTTTCTAGTTTTTTAAATATTCTTTTTGGTACTGGGTGTCCAAAGTGATGCTGCGTACTCTGTTTTGGTCTTATTAGTGTAGTTAGTATTTTCTCTATCATTTCTTCATCCGAATAAGCAAATGCCACTTTGATTGACCTCAATAAATTGTAGGTTTCTCTGAATATTTTATTTATATGCTTATCTGGTTTCATGTCCTTTCCAATAATCACTCCAAGATCTTTTTCTGAGTTTGCTTTTTTTTACTTTTTCTTCCCCAATTCTGTAATCTTTGATATTCTGTTTTTACTCCTTCTATATTCCATTATACTACATTTCTTCATATTAAATTTTACTTCCCACTTTTGAGTCCAATTCCAGATCGTGTCCAGATCTTGTTGCATTGAGTTGCAGTCCTCTTTTGTTTTTACTTTCTTTAGTAATTTTGCGTCATCTGCAAAGAAATTCATATAGCACTCCACACCTTCATTCATGTCATTAATGTATATGGCGAACATGATCGGGGCCAGTACTGATCCTTGCGGGACACCGCTTTTTACTTCTTCCCAGTTGGAGAATTTTTCTCTAATTACAATTCTCATTTTCCTCCCAATCAGGAAGTCTTTCATCCATTCCAATAATTTTCCTCTGATGCCACCTTTTGACTCTATCTTCTTTATAAGTTTCTTATGTGGTACCTTATCAAATGCCTTTTGCAGGTCCAGAAAAGCAGTCCGCCCACCCATCTCTTTCTTGTATTATGTCTATTAATCTTGAGTAGAAGCAGATCAAATTTGTTATACATGATCTCCCTTGTCTGAATCCAAATTGATTTGGATTCAGTATAGATTTTTCTTCCAGGTACTTAACCCATCTGTTTTTGACAACTCTTTCACAAATTTTTGCTACTGTGCTTGTTAGTGAGACTGGTCTGTAGTTAGATGGATCTTCCTTATTACCTCCCTTATAAATTGGTACGATGTTTGCCTTCTTCCAGTCCAATGGTACTTTTCCTTCTTTAAGTGAGAATTTAATTATATTATATATTTTGTCAGTTAATTCTTCCATACATTCTTTCAGTATCCAGTTTGCAATTCCGTCTGGGTCATGTGATTTTCTGACATCAAGGGTTTTAATTTGGTCACTGATTTCTTTTTGTGTTACGATTATTTCTTTCATTGCTGGGGATAATTCTCTCTCTTTTTCTACACAGTTAGGCGAGTTTTCTATTGTGAATACTGATTTGAAGTGGTTGTTCATAATTTCAGCCATTTCCAGTTCTTCTGTATATTCCTTTTTGTCTTGGCGCAGTTTTTCTATTTCTTGTTTGTTTTCAATTTTCCATTTACATACTTGTAAAATAGTTTGGGTTCTTCCTTACATTTATCTATCATCTTTTTTTTCGTAGTTTCTCTTTTCATCTCTGCGTATTTTTACATATTCGTTTCTTAGTTTGATGTACGTTTGCCATTTGCTTGGTTTCTTATATCTTTTCCATTTTTCCAAGCTTTGTCTCTTTTGTCCTTAGCTTCACTACATCTTTTGTTGTACCAGCTTTTTATGAATGTTTTTTCTATTTTTTGTTGTGGTACATGTTTATTCACTCCTTCATTATAAATT
>NC_134777.1:92500483-92510483 GCF_046742065.1 Oratosquilla oratoria
CTGTGTTGTAGAATTCGAGTAAGTTAGTCACGCAAGAACGTTTCCGTCTGAAACCATGCTGGCTATCATTTATCAAACGGTTACTTTCTAAATGATGTTCGATAGCATCTCTGATTATAGTTTCCATTATTTTTCCTACGATTGAAGTCAAACTTATAGGCCTATAGTTATTTGGCTTCTTTTTGTCGTCTTTTTTGAATATGGGAGTAACGTTAGCTAGCTTCCATTCTCTTGGGACATCTCCGGATATGATGGATTTCTTGAAAATAATTTCTAATGGAACAACGACCTCATTTTTCATTTCCTTTAAGATTCTTGGATGCCAACCGTCAGGCCCTGGTGTTTTCTTAACTTTGAGTTTATCTATACACCTTTTAATTTTTTCTTTTGTTATATTTACCGTAGTGAGTAAATTTACCCTAGACTTTTCACAGGTTTCAGTTTGGAATTCACTTTGAGGTGTTTCGTTTACGAATACCTAATATATATATATATATATATATATATATATATATATATATAATCCAAATAACCGTCGCGCAGAGGATTCGAACCACCGCCATTAGACTCAAGAGAGTCCACAGCACCCGTCTTAGACCACTCAACCATAGACGATCTAAAAGTGTATGAACTCGTAATCTATCTGATTACCGAGATGGGGAGGTTGCTAACTGCCCCCCATATAAACCCCCTTTTTACCATACACCTAATCGCACCAATGGGAATGGTAAGGACTAGATCGAATCCCCCTCACGCTTCTCGTCATCGTAACTATGTGAATAAATTCGCTAGTGGACAGCGACATCAATCATACAATCCAAATAACCGTCGCGCAGAGGATTCGAACCACCGCCAGTAGACTCAAGAGAGTCCACAGCACCCGCCTTAGACCACTCAACCATAGACGATCTAAAAGTGTATGAACTCGTAATCTATCTGATTACCGAGATGGGGAGGTTGCTAACTGCCCCCCATATAAACCCCCTTTTTACCATACACCTAATCGCACCAATGGGAATGGTAAGGACTAGATCGAATCCCCCTCACGCTTCTCGTCATCGTAACTATGTGAATAAATTCGCTAGTGGACAGCGACATCAATCATACAATCCAAATAACCGTCGCGCAGAGGATTCGAACCACCGCCAGTAGACTCAAGAGAGACCACAGCACCCGCCTTAGACCACTCAACCATAGACGATCTAAAACAACGTAGTTACGATGACGAGAAGCGTGAGGGGGATTTGATCTAGTCCTTACCATTCCCATTGGTGCGATTAGGTGTATGGTAAAAAGGGGGTTTATATGGGGGGCAGTTAGCAACCTCCCCATCTCGGTAATCAGATAGATTACGAGTTCATACACTTTTAGATCGTCTATGGTTGAGTGGTCCAAGGCGGGTGCTGTGGACTCTGAGTCTACTGGCGGTGGTTCGAATCCTCTGCGCGACGGTTATTTGGATTGTATGATTGATGTCGCTGTCCACTAGCGAATTTATTCACATAGTTACGATGACGAGAAGCGTGAGGGGGATTCGATCTAGTCCTTACCATTCCCATTGGTGCGATTAGGTGTATGGTAAAAAGGGGGTTTATATGGGGGCAGTTAGCAACCTCCCCATCTCGGTAATCAGATAGATTACGAGTTCATACACTTTTAGATCGTCTATGGTTGAGTGGTCTAAGGCGGGTGCTGTGGACTCTCTTGAGTCTACTGGCGGTGGTTCGAATCCTCTGCGCGACGGTTATTTGGATTGTATGATTGATGTCGCTGTCCACTAGCGAATTTATTCACATAGTTACGATGACGAGAAGCGTGAGGGGGATTCGATCTAGTCCTTACCATTCCCATTGGTGCGATTAGGTGTATGGTAAAAAGGGGGTTTATATGGGGGGCAGTTAGCAACCTCCCCATCTCGGTAATCAGATAGATTACGAGTTCATACACTTTTAGATCGTCTATGGTTGAGTGGTCTAAGGCGGGTGCTGTGGACTCTCTTGAGTCTACTGGCGGTGGTTCGAATCCTCTGCGCGACGGTTATTTGGATTGTATGATTGATGTCGCTGTCCACTAGCGAATTTATTCACACATATATATATATATATATATATATATATATATATATGTATATGCATATATACACACACATATATATATATATATATTGTTACAAGATACAAATTTATATCTGACTGTACATGACGATTACATATAACTATTCATGTACTAGTGCGTTTAAGCATTCACATTACACCACCATACAAGGAATACATTCATCGTACCTTCGAACAACGTATCACCTAGCAGACGACAGTAGTCGTTGAAGGCGAACGGACAATAAACTTGCATAGTACATGGTTTCATACATAATACATAGTTTCATACATAGTACATAATACATACACAATACATAATTTACATAATACATAGTTTCATACATAGTACATAATACATACACAATACATAATACATAGTTTATCATAGAAAAAATGTACTCTTGCATAACACCCTCACCTTTAAATTAAACACAATAGTGTTTATAACCGGAATAGTGCATTTTTCAACTACAAGTTCCAAAATAGTAAAATAAACTTATACAGTAATTCATAGTACATTACAAGATATTGAGGCAATAAACAACCAGTCTTAACCACACTTAGATTACCATACAGTAGTCGTGCCCCTAATACCACAGTACAGAAACCACGATTGTCAGAAGACTTTAGTACGGTCTTGATAAACTGTCTGCAATTACATTATTTTTACCGCTCACATGTTTTATTTCCAGGTTGTATGGCTGTAAAGCTAACCACCACCTTGTCAACCTCATGTTCTTGTTTTTCATATTGTTCACAAAGACAAGAGGGTTATGATCACTATAAACAGTTATTTTTTGTGGGTTATTTCCAACATACACATCAAATTTTTCCAAAGCCATCAACAACGCTGCTGCTTCCTTCTCTATAGTGCTGTAGTGTCTTTGGTATTTCTTGAATTTCGCAGACATATAACATACAGGAAACAATATTCCATCATGTTCTTGCATTAACACAGCTCCTGCAGCAGCATCACTAGCATCAACATTAATAGTGAAATTTTTGGAGAAATCAGGACCATGTAAGACAGGTTTGGAAGTAAGGATTGACTTTATCTTATCAAAGGCTTCTTGACATTCTAATGTCCATCTAAATTTTACTTTAGGACTTACTAAGTCAGTGAGTGGTTTAGCAAGTTTACTGAAATTAGGGCATAATCTCCGATAATAACCTGCTACACCTAAGAAACGCTGGACTGCTTTACGGTTGGCAGGAGCAGCTAAAGCCTCTATGGCTTCAACCTTGGCGTGCATAGGTGCAACCGTACCGTAACCCACCTCATGGCCTAAAAAGGTCACCTTTGCATGAGCAAACTCAGTCTTCATTAGATTGACAGTCAACCTAGCCTTCCTTAACCTCTCGAACAAGGACCTCAGGGAAATCAAGTGTTCCTCCCACGTCTGAGAATACACGCACAGATCATCGATGTACACACACACACCTTCCAAGCCTGCAATAACATTAGACATTAGACGTGAAAACTTTGCGGGTGCATTCCGTAAGCCAAATGAAGTTACTTTGTATTGATATAGTCCACTAGGTGTTATGAAACTTGACACGTTTTGCCTCCTCAGACAGTGGCATCTGATAGTAGCCACTCATTAGATCCAATTTAGTTATAATTTTGGCCTTGCCGATTGAGTCAATTAAGTCATCTATGCGAGGAAGAGGGAAGTTGTCAGCCTTGGTAAGTGCATTAAGTTTTCTGTAATCAGTACACATTCTATACTCCCCATTTCCTTTTGGCACAAGAATACATGGAGCAGCCCAGTCACTCTTACTTGGCTCTGCTAAGTGATTATCAAGAAGAAATGTTACCTCTTTCTGGAGAATAGCTGCCTTATGGGGGGACATTCTATAGGGCTTTTCTCTTACCGGGGCGGCACCTTCCACTAGTTCAATATGATGAACTGCCTCAGTCGTTGGTCTCGGCACATCTCCAAAGATTTCCACAAACTCTTGCAGTAATTCTGAAACATCTGACTGTTGGCTGTCAGACAAATGATACAACTTACTATTTAGATTAGCAAGGACATCAGAATTCTTGAGTTTGTTACCTACAGGAATTTTATCAAGGTCGTCTTCACTTTGCATCTCCACAACTTCTAAACTATTTACAGTACCATCTACCTTCTCCTCTGTCTTAGCAGCACTTCCCGAGTCTCTTCTATGGTACTTCTTAATCAAGTTTACATGTACTAACCTTTTTGTTTTTCTGTGATCAGGAGTGGATATCACATAGTTCAAATCTCCCCGTTTACCTATAACTCTGAAAGGTCCCTTGTACCTTGCTTGTAATGGACACTTTCTTACGGGCAAGAACAACAGAACTTCATCCCCAACCTCAAAGTTACGTTCTACTGCATCTTTATCATAATTTTCCTTCATCTTTTCTTGACTTAGTTTTAAATTACATTGTGCAAACCTGTGTACCACATCTAGGTTTTCCTTTAACTTAGACACATACTCAGACAAGTTATCGGCATGCTCCAAGTCTATCCAGCTCTCATGGAGTAGCTTCATGGGTCCTCTTATGTCTCTGCCAAACAATAGTTCACTTGGAGAAAACCCGAGACTAGATTGCTTAGCACATCTGATCGCATGTAGAAGGAATGGCAAACCCACATCCCACTCATTTCCAGTCTCATGACCATACTTTGCTAACATTGTTTTAAAGGTTCCATGAAAACGTTCCAAGGCTCCTTGGCTTTGGGCATGATAAGCAGATGCAATATATTGTTTAATCCCAAGAAGAGACATTACTTGCCTGAAGATATTTGATACAAAATTGGTACCTCTGTCGGACTGCACAATCTTCGGTATTCCGAATAGGGTGAAGAACTTTGTCAAGGCTGGCAACACAGTCCTGGCTGTAATGGAACGCAGTGGAATGGCCTCTGGATACCTGGTGGTAGTGCACATTAGGGTTAACATGTACAGATGCCCCTTTTTGGTTTTAGGAAGGGGGCCCACGACATCAATTATCACATGGGTAAAAGGTTCCGGCACTACAGGAATAGGTTGCAACGGTGCAGGAGGAATAACAATGTTAGGCTTACCTACCAACTGGCATGTTTCACATGTTTTACAATATTGTGCTACTTGTCTATGGATACCAGGCCAATAGAAGTACTTGATAATCTTGTTCAAAGTTTTCTGCACACCCAGATGTCCTCCTATGTAGTCATGTGAAAAACTGATGACTTTCTCTCGATACACGTCCGGAACGATAACCTGATGAAACTCGCACCAACTCTCATTTGCAGGAACATCTGGCGGTCTATATTTTCTCATTAGTACATCATTACGAGTATAATAACATGTAGCTTCATTTGAGATGTCCTTCTCTTGTATGGCCCTTGCAAATAATGGGATTAATGTCCTATCAGCTTTCTGGGCAGATATCAGATTACTACGAGTCATTGGGAGAACACTTATATCCACACGTTCACTTACATTACTCTGCGCTTCATTCACTTTATCGCTAGACAGACTGCACGGCAGAACCCCGGGACTAGGCGAATCCACATCACGATCAGCAAGTTCATCTGGCTTAACAGCAGGTCCTGTACTAGAGTCTACATTAAACAAACTACTAATATCCATATCAGCAGTTTCTTCACTGGTTTTCATCCTTGCCTGGCTGCGAGTAACTGCGCATGCTGGAAAAATATCTCCACACTCGCTTTCCAAACCCTCGGCAGGATCCCATTCCAGTGGAGTCGTACTCACCACGGGATCAGGCACAATTAACTTTCCCGCTATATAATTTCCTAGCAAGAAACTCACTCCCTCAACAGGTAAAGTCTCTCCAACTCCAACCAACACAGGCCGAGATAATAATTCGGTTCGGAGGAACAACTTACACAGGGAAACCGTCATCGTCCCTCCAACGCCCTTTATCAATACATGCTCACCCGTCAACGCCTGTTCTATGTCAGGAACAGCGCTTTGTAATACCATACTGAGCGATGCAGCAGTGTCTCGCAACACAGTTACAGACACTCCGGGCCCATCCTCCTCGACAGACACTGTACCAGGGAATACAAATGGGTTAAACAGACTGCGTTCTCTTCCCACATCAGGATCCCCTTTTTCCTTTACATCTGCAGAAAGCAAAGTTACATTAGCAACACGTTTCTCTCTAGTCAACTCAGGACACCTTGCCCTTACGTGCCCAAATTTTTTACAGTAAAAGCAACCAATTTTTGACACATCTGTATTGCTTTTACCCAGGGTCCAGGTACCTTTACCCTTGTGTACCTTTCCCTCTTGAGGTTGAGAAATGCCTGGAGGGGAAGGAGGCTTACTTGATTTATGCGTTAATGTATAATTTTCCGCCAATGTGGCAGCTCGATCAATTCTACTTACTTCCTTTTCTAGCAAATAGGTTCGAACGTCCGGTGGAATACCCTTAACATACTGTTCCAGTGCAATTAGTTCCTTTAACTCCTCATAAGTTTCAATTCCGCTAGCTGATAGCCATCTATTAAATAATCTATTAACACTGTTACCATACTCGAGGTATGACTGGTGGTTTCCTCTAAAACAGTTTCTAAACTTTTGTCTATAAAATTCTGGAGTGCATAAGTATGCCTTCAGCACTGTATCCTTCACTACCGAATACTGGCTCTGATCTTCAGAGGACAAGGATAAATACGATGAACGAGCCTTACCCACTAAGGCCGTTTGTACCAGCACACACCAATATGGCTTAGGCCAGGAGAGGGTGGTTGCCAAACTTTCGAACTGCTCGAAAAACTCCTCCGGGTCACCCTCTAGGAAAGTAGGGACAAGGCGTACTACGCGGTTTATATCAAATGTAGGTTCCAGCAACCCTTGGACACCCTGCTTCTCCATCATTGCGAACTTCAAGTTCGTTTCAACCTTAAGCCTTTCAAGTGCTATCCTCTCCTTCTCCAACTCCTTCTCCAACTCCTTCTCTACTTTAAATTTCTCTAGAGCTATCCTCTCTCTCTCTACCTCCAACTCCATCTTAGTAATTTCCGCTTTATCCTCATCTCTCTCCGTCTCTCCTTGAAGCTCCATGTCACACAATGCCTTGGCACTATCCTCCAGAATTTTTTTCGAGATCAAATCTTGAATGACTGCTTTCTTAATATCAGCCTTGTTAGATTTACCTGTGATTTGAACCTTGTAAAACCTAGCCAAAGCTATCCAGTCATCCTTAAGTACTTCACAGTTCTGCAAAAGGGCAAGCCCAGGACCCTTAATGAATTGTGCAATGTCAAAAGACTCCATATCAGCTAGTGAGGAATTATAACCTAATTAATACAATGTTCATAAAGAATGGTTAAATACTCAAGAAACAGTAAACAATTATTATTCACTGCAAGTATACCGCACTAATACTACACCGCTGTACTTATACTTTATAGTACGATACCTTGTTCTGTATAATACACTCGTTGCACAATATGGTACCCCACATATAGTACGATCGCCGCACAATCACAATACGTGCAATCATAATACCACACTATAGTACCCGGTATTACATAGTACCTTCACTTTATATGGTACCTTCAATCTATACGTTACCTTCAGTTATAATGGTGTACCTTCAATTTATATGGTACCCCGCATCTCCACCATTTTGTTATGCCACGACTTCCCAGGGCACGATGATCCCCGAGTATTCCGATTGAGGGCCCCAATATGGCGTAACAAAGTCCGAATTAGCTGAGAGAGGACTTGGGCCCTTAAGTTATGCGTAATTACCAGTCAACTGTTTCTTATATTGTTTCAAATAAAGAGCAACAAAGGAAAATAGATTTAATTATAAATGGGGGCTTAAGCATGACAGAACAATTCCAATATAGAATAAGATGCTGCCGGCGAATGAGAATTGAAACATGGAAAAGCCGGCAGCTTTTAACAAGAGTATTAAAGAAAATAAAGATCTTGCACAAGTATAACCATTACCATATAGACACACACGGAATATAATAATCAAAGTTAAATTAAATCACTAGAGACCTAACTGCACTGGAACTAAAAATGTTTAATCTTACTTGACACAGGGTATTCTCACCAGTTCTTACTAGTACGGTCCCTCCAGACAACTCAAACTCCCTCACCTGGCCGACCGCCCACGTCACCTTCGGCCACCAATAAAGCAAAACTAAAGGCATCCACATTCTTTGTTACAAGATACAAATTTATATCTGACTGTACATGACGATTACATATAATTATTCATGTACTAGTGCGTTTAAGCATTCACATCACACCACCATACAAGGAATACATTCATCGTACCTTCGAACAACGTATCACCTAGCAGACGACAGTAGTCGTTGAAGGCGAACGGACAATAAACTTGCATAGTACATGGTTTCATACATAATACATAGTTTCATACATAGTACATAATACATACACAATACATAATTTACATAATACATAGTTTCATACATAGTACATAATACATACACAATACATAATACATAGTTTATCATAGAAAAAATGTACTCTTGCATAACAATATACATATGTGTGTGTGTGTGTGTGTGTGTGTGTGTGTGTGTGTGTGTGTGTTCCTGTTGAATGTATCTGGAAGGTGTAATCCGGTTCGTTAAACAACGAAACTAATTCTCTCCCAAATGACGTCATTTTCCTCCTGATGACGCCATCATGACAAGAGACTGTCAAGTTCAGATTTCCCCTTCCAATTTCTCATTTTCCATCTCAGTTCTTACAGGCTCGGGCTCTTCGTTCTACTGAATGGAACAATCTACCGTTGGCCAGAATAAAACCTTTAAGTTATTACACGGGCGAAAGCTACAATTTTCACAACTTCAATATTATTTTTTTTTTTGTCGAATACATGATATATCTTCCTATGCAGTATTTAGCCTGCAATGAAGTAATTATCTTGAATAGACAAAAAATAAAGAAATAAATAGATAAAAATAAAATAAAATAGAAAATCAAATAAAACAAAATAGAAGAATTTGAATTTTGTATTATGAAAACCTCTGGGTGGTTCCACATCTTTTGTTTGTGACTGTACGTGTTATTTATAATAGCTTGACATCCTCTGATGAATAAAATCACTTGCAAGTATGAAATATATCAAATTAAATCAGTGTGCTGAATACATGTGATTGTTCCCCTATTGGGGGGAGATTACTGGCTTCTAGACATATCGCTGCATCACTTACATCATTGACTGCACCAACCAACCCACCTCTACGAGACATCCATCGGACTGTAACTGTTACTTGAAGCAATTTGGCCTGCGCCCGCCCAGTGACAGACAGACGCTGACGAATAGGCTCCAGACTACACGAATTGCGGTTGCCTGCCTATAATGAATGCCAATGTATTTTATTAATTATTGACATAGTTTTTTATGAATTTATCATTTTTTTTTTTGGTATCCGACCTAGATATGGACCAAAAGGTCTCCTGTCGGCATGCATGCTCTGCCTTTGTAATAGATTTCCTCATTACAAGGACCTTCTCCAACTGAATAAAATCATCTGGCGTCATGTGAAATTAAATATACAGAGAGCTTCACCTTGTCCTGCCACGTGAATAGCTGATCTCCGTCAAGCATCGGGTGTCTCCCTGGGAACTGACCCTTAGGAAAGGAGTGAGGTGTGAGTGAGGCTATGTGATCTGCAAATTGTCTGCCCCAATTGACCGACTGGTCGATTGTTGTCTTCTTCAATTTCCTTCCTTTCCTCCTTTCCTTCCTTTCCTTTGTTCCCTTGCTTTCTCCTTCCCTCTGGCCTTCCTTCTCCAACACTCATTTCCTGTTTAATTTGCTCCAATTCTCCTTACCTTTCTTTCTTTCTTTTTTATTTCTAATATTGTATGTTGTTTCTTATTTCTTCACTTCGTCGTTGAATTCATCTTCGTCTCGTTACCTCTGT
>NC_134777.1:92515483-92520483 GCF_046742065.1 Oratosquilla oratoria
CACACACACACACACACACACACACACACACATATATATATATATATTATATATATATATATATATATAAACTAACGAAGCAGAGCGCTTTCGTATAATTACATCTTCAGTGCAGATACAAAAGAAGGAATTATAAAATGAAGAAACAAGGTACAGATTATATGACATAGTGAAGAGGGCATTCGGAGAGGTAGTGGAAGAAGTACACGTGACGGACGTTTGAACTGTCCTGGTAACCAACAAGTATGGGACAACTGCTCATAATTTATGAACATGGGTAATCGTCTCTCCCCCGTATTGAGTAATTTATATATGGAGTTTTTTTAAACTAAAATTTTAAGTGAGATCATTCTCCCCAACATAACATGGTTGCGGTACATTGATGACATCCCATGTCTGTGGCCCATTCAAGATAATGTAAATCATTTTTTATATAAACTTAATAATTTGGTCAGTTCCATTAAGTTCACGGTGGAGATAGAGAGTGAAGGTATTTTGCCTTTCCTTGATTGTAATATCTACCGCCGTGAAAGTGAGTTGAAGTTTAGTGTATATCGCAAACTAACCAATGTTTGTTCATATATATGTTACAGTAAGAACACGTACCTAGGGATTACGCGTAATCCCTGAATGTTTATTCAGTGAATACGCGTAATCCCCGTTTCACTAACCTAACCTAACCTAACCTAACGTAACCTAACCTTAGGTTAGGTTAGGTTAGGTTAGGTTAGGTTAGTGAAACGGGGATTACGCGTATTCACTGAATAAACATTCAGGGATTACGCGTAATCCCTAGGTACGTGTTCTTACTGTAACATATACACTATTATTCCTCACACCCTGATGGCGTGAAGCGATCTGTTTTTTTCTTCGATGTTCCTCAGGGCCCTACGCATTTGCAGCCCAGAGTACATCGACGATGAAATAAGATGTATTTACGACATTGGTACTAAGCTACAATACCCCACACATGTTCTTGACACAGCTTACAATCGTGCTAAAAGGACATTTTATAACCTTAGGTCAACTCACTTTCAATATGAATAACTTGCTAATTGTACCGTACCAAGAGAACCTGCAAAACATTCCAAATATATTACGTAAATTTAACATTAATGTAGTGTTTAACAATAAGAACACTGTAAGACAATTGCTTATAAATAATTCTATCAATAGTGATAAAGGGTGTGTGTACAAAATACCTTGTAAATCATGTAATCAGTTTTACGTTGGTCAGACTTCTAAAACACTCAAAACACGAATCAATCAACACAAGAAATACGTTAGAGAGGGAAACCAATCTAGCGGTATATTCAACCACATGAACCATTTTAACCACCTAGTTGACTGGGAAAACGCTAAAGTCATCACATACAACAGCAACATAACAGAAAGAAATTTAATTGAATGCAGTTTGATCAAATCTAATAAGGGGATAAATGTTAATCTTCATCAAGGTTTGTACAAATTAGATAGTTATATTTCTCATGAAATTTCAAAATTATTTAAATTATAATATAAATTATGAGCAATTGTCCCATACTTGTTGGTTACCAGGATGGTTCAAACGTCCGTCACGTGTACTTCTTCCACTACCTCTCCGAATGCCCTCTTCACTATGTCATATATTCTGTACCTTGTTTCTTCATTTTATAATTCCTTCTTTTGTATCTGCACTGAAGATGTAATTATACGCAAGCGCTCTTTTTCGTTAGTTTACTTTTCCTAGTGGTTACTTACGCATCTGTGAACACACGCTCCTAGTGTTTTTATTGCATATATATATATATATATATATATATATATATATATATACATATATATATATGTATATATATATATATATATATATATATATATATATATATAGATGAAGGTGTAAAAAGAAGTCACGGGTCTAGTTCCGAGTTCCTGAGTTTATTCTTGACCGGTTTCGCTCTATGCTTCTTCATCAACTTGTCACAATGTACCAGCATATATATATATATATATATAATATATATATATATATATATATATATATATATACATATATATATATATATATATATATATATATATTACACTAGAATTATTTTATCTTATGAAAATATTTGGAAAAAATGATTTGCTACGAAATATGTCTAGAATGTTGCTCAGCACTGCAATGTTCAACTACAGAAATCCTATTAGTAATGTTTAAAAGCTGGGTTCACATTACATATGTAAAAAAATGAGCTTAAAAAAGAAGTCAGCTTGTACACGAGTATATACTGTATACATATATATATATATATATATATATATATATTATATATATATATACATATATATTCATATATTTATACATACATGTATATATATATATATATATATATATATATATATACATATATATATACATGTATATATATTATATATATGTTATATATATTCATATATATACATATCTATATACATCTACATATATATATATAATATATATATATATATGTGTGTGTATATATTTATATATATATTCATATATATATATATATATATATACATATATATATATATACATACATATATGTACAGGTAGACATACGTACACATACATATATATGTGTATACATACGCACATACACACACGCACGCGCACACACACACAAACACACAAACACACAAACGCACACACACACACACACACACACACACACACACACACACACACACACACAATCTCATACACACACACACACACACACACACACACACACACACACACACACAGACACACTATCACATACATACACACACACACGCACACACACACACACACACACACACACACACACACACACACACACACAATCACACACACACACACACACACACACACACACACACACACACACACATAGATATATATATATATATATATATATATATATATATATATGCTTGTAACCACGAGGAAAATAAAGATCGGAATACTGAACGTTTTCGTCTATTAAGACATTTTCAAAGTACATAGTGTCACAACAAAGAATAACTTGAATATAATAATATAGAAAACAGGAGAGGTCACACAACGTAAATACAAAAGGAATATCTTACAAAGAAACGAAAAAATAAAAACAATAAATAAAATGGGTGACAATTGAAACAGGTGAAAAAATGTCACACAACATAAACCATAAGGATGACAAATGACAAGGTGAAAAAAAAGAACATTCAACATAAAAGATAATAACAAGAAATAAGAAGGATGACAATTGACACATGTGATTCAACATAAAGATTGACTTACAAAGAAACAAATTATATACATATGCATACATACATATATATATAATGGAAAATAATAATAACAAGAAAAAATAAATAAAAATGGATGACAGATGACACAGGTGAAAAAAGGTCACACAAGATGGCTAAGGCGGAGCTTTGGGACATTGTCCTACAATTTGGTTAATAACAAAATTATCTAATTTAAAAAGACCAGTGCTTAAATTAAGATTTTCATTAAAAGTTTTTTTAATGATACACGATTCAATTATATTTCTTATCAAATAAGAATTACTTGAAACAATTTCTTGGGAATTGTCCCAATCAATACAGTGATTGCAGTCTCTAATGTGAGCAAAAATCCCACTTGAAGATTGGCCAGTACGGACACTATACTTATGCTGGTTCAATCTAAGTTTTAATTCTTTGCCAGTCTGGCCAATGTAACATGAATTACAATTCTTGCAAGGGATAGAGTAGACGCACCCCGCCGAATTATCCGGTGAATTCTTGATAAGAAGTTCTTTGATAGTATGGTTCTTAAACACAACATTAACATTAAACATCTTAAGGAAACGAGGGAGTTTTACCAAATTAGGATGAAAGGGAAGAACCAAAAGATTCTTTTTATTAAAAGGATCTTTTGGGGAAGAATCAACATAGGACTTCTTGGCCTTATGTTGTGATCTAACTATCACATATATATATGTGTATGTATATATATATATATATATATATATATATATGTATATGTATATATATGTATATGTATATATGTGTATATATATACATATATATATGTATATATATATATATATATATATATGTATGTATATATATATATATACAAATATATGTGCGTATATATACATATGTATATATATATATATATACATATATATATATATATATATATATATATATATATATATATATATATATATATATATGAAATACTTTTTCCTGTTTAGAATAAACCATGAAAAGAAAAATAATCACATTCACTTCCAGCGACTACGATAAGGTTTCTTTCAATTGAATAAAATTGCCTGGCGTCAGTCAGAGTAATGATAATTGCTCCAACTCTCAAATACCGAAATCCTTTAACACTTGGGCCGGGAATAGGGAACCTCTTAGTTGTATAAAATTGTCTGGCGACAACCAGATTAATAAGTTAGAGTGTGACCCATACAGGAAGAACTTGGTTTGAGAAAGACAATAAGGAATTCCTATCGCGAAGAATGAAAAACTCTGGAGATAGAAATGAAAAAGATATACAAGAACTTCTCAGAATCCGCCCACTGTCCGGCTGCCCGTCAGCCAAGACCTGATTGTGAATTCCGGGCATTGCCTGTGACTAAGTAAAGAAGCAAAACTATCGAAGTTTACTGTACAATATATAAATCTTCTTACAGAAGTACTGCCAGTGCTTGTTTGAAAGACCTAACACTTTGGAGTGGTGTATGTGTGTGTGGGGGGGAGAGTTAGAGAGTTAGAGAGAGAGAGATAGACAGAGAGAAAGAGAGCGGGAGAGAGAGAGCGGGAGAGAGAGAGGAAGAGAGAAATAGAAAGAGGAGAGAGAGAGAAGGAAAGAGAGAGAAAGACAGAGAGGAGGACAGACAGACAAACAGATAGGCAGTCATACAGGGAGATAGACACTGAGGCAAAGAATGAGAAAGAGACAGAGACAGACAGAAACAGAAAAAGGGAGATAGAGACAGAGAGACAGAACCAGGGACTGACGGAGACAG
>NC_134777.1:92535483-92542983 GCF_046742065.1 Oratosquilla oratoria
TCTTAAGGATCTATGCGCATAAGGATTTTGAAAGGGATTTTTTTCATACATAAGTTTCATATTAACATTTTTTGATACAATCTTAATAGGGGAAATTTCAACGCTACCTTTCATGTATATTGTTCCTCTTCAAACAATAATATCTACCCCTTTCGAGCTGAGTGGTACTTTTCTTTTTCTTCGTTTTGTCGCCAGGCGATTTTATTCACCACCATGACCGTGGGAGTGTTCCTTTAGGACATCCAATTATTGAAAAATAAAAATCTGCTCAGCAGGACACTTAAGAATAACTTTTTCCCTGAGCGTGAGTGCTAAGAGCAATTTTCTCTTGAGTAATACTCTTGAGAGTAACTTTGAGAATAACTTTGCATTGGACAAATTTAGGTTTAAGAAGGAAATCGGCGAGAATTGGTTTACCAACAGAATTGTTAAGGAGTGGAACAGACCTCGTAACAATGTAGTGAGAACTGAACCAATTGGTAATTTTAAAAGAAGATTAGGTAGTTTTATGAATAGGGATGAAAGGGGGTAGGGGACGGGAAACCCCGTAGTATAAGCCTTATGGATCTCTTCCAGTCTCCTCCATTCTTATGTTCTTATGTTTTAGCTGAGCAGAATACCTGAGAGATACTCTTTCCTAAGCACAGACGCTAAGGCTGAGTTTCCAGCGAGCGGGGATCTAAAGGGTAATCTTCTACTGAGAAAGACTACTAGAGAACAAGTTTCAGATAAATGAGATTCTAGAAAGGAACCAGGCTGACCTAGAAAGTGGGCCTGTCTGATATCACATATGGAGTAGTAGATTCTGCTTTTTCTACTTCTTCTTCTACTTCTTCTTTTTTTTCTTCTTCTTCATCATTTTCTTCTTTTCTACTTCTTCTTCTTCTTCTTTTATTTCCTTCTTCTATTTCCTTCTTCTTCTTCTTCTATTTCCTTCTTCTTCTTCTTCTTCTTACTCTCCTTCTTCTTCTACTTCTTTTTCTTCTTCTTCTACTTCTTTTTCTTCTTATTCTTCTTTATATTCTTCTTCTTCTTCCTCTTCTTCTTCTCCTTCTTAATCTTCTTCTTCTTAATCTTCTTCTTCTTCTTCTTCTTTTTCTTCTTCTTCATCTTCTTCTTCTTCTTCTTCTTCTTCTTTTCCCTCTTCTTCTTCTTCTTCTTCTTCTTCTTCTTCTTCTTCTTCTTCTTCTCCTTCTTAATCTTCTTCTTCTTCTTTATCTTCATCTTCTTCTTCTTCTTTTTCTTCTTCTTTATCTTCTTATTTTCTTCTTCTTCTTCTTCTTTTTCTTCTTCTCCTTATTCTTCTTTATCTTCCTCTTGTTCTTGTTCTTCTTGTTCTTCTTCTTCTTCTATTTCCTTCTTCCTCTTCTATCTTCTCCTCCTCCTCTTCTTCTTTTTCCTTTTCCTCTCCCTCCTCCTCCTCTCTTCCTCCTTCTCCTCTTCCTCCTCCTCCTCTTCTTCTTTCCCTTTTTTTTCCTCTTTTTCTTCTTCTCCTTTTTCTTCTTCTTTTTCATCCTCTTCTTCTTCTGTCTTTTTTTTTTCTTTTTTCTTCTTTGTCTTCTTTATGATTTCTGACGATACTCCAGACTTACCATTCCTTGTGGGCAATTTCATACGGCAGGTCATAAGAACTTGAACTCTTTATTAGGAAAAGGATAAGGATGAGGAGAAGAATCAGGAGGAAAAGAAAGAAAAGGAGAAGGATGGAGAAAGATAAGGAGAAAGGGAAGGAGAAAGGAGAAAGGGAAAGAGGAAGAGGAGAAAGAGAAGGAGAAACAAAAAGAGAAAGAGAAGGAGAAAGAGGAGAGAGAGAAGAAGGTGAAGGAGTGGGAAGAGAAAGAGACGGGCATGGAGGAGGAGGAAGAGGTAGAGGAGGTGGAAGAAGTTGAGGAGGTGGAGAAGAAAAAGGTAGAAGAGGAAGAGCAAGAGGAGAAGGAAGAGAAGGAGGAGGAGTAGCAGAAGAAAAAGGAAATGGATGAGGAGAAGGATGCGGGAGAGAGAGAGAGAGAGAGAGAGAGAGAGAGAGAGAGAGAGAGAGAGAGAGAGAGAGAGAGAGAGAGAGAGAGAGAGAGAGAGAGAGAGAGAGAGAGAGAGAGAGAGAGAGAGAGAGAGAGAAGAGAGAGAGAGTGTGGAGAGAGAGAGAGAGAGAGAGAGAGAGAGAGAGAGAGAGAGAGAGAGAGAGAGAGAGAGAGGGGTGGAGGGTGGGAGGGAGGGAGGGAGGGAGGGAGGGAGAGGAAAGGATAACAATGGCGCCATATTTGTTGTTTTACAACGCACCCCTCCCCTTCCCACTTCCACCTCCTACTCACCCTCCCACCCTCACCCACCCTCTCCTTCTGAGAGCTGGAAGCTTCATAAGGTAAATAATTACGACGGTACACAGAGTGCTTACCTTAGGCAAATGTGGGGGACACTTTCGTGGATCCAAAGGTCCATTGAAAGCCTCAGAACAAAAACAAAGACCTAGACACCTTCACTAAATGAAGACACAGACATACATACAGACAGACACACAGACAGACAGACAGACAGACGAACGGATGGATGGACAAAGAGAAAGTCAATCCAATTGAGGATAAAAATGTATTTTTTTTTTATAAATTTATCAGTCTATTTTATTTGCTATCTACTCGAATAAAAAAAGTCTATGACTAGAATAGTTCCTCTCTTCGTTTTTATTTCTTTTTTCCTCCGAGGGGAAGAAGAAAAACGAAAAAAAAAAAAAAAAAAAAAAAAAAAAACAAAAAAAAAAAAAAAAAAAAAACGAACTAACAAGGATTCATGTCTTTCAATTAGCTTCGTTCTTTCCATATTGTTTAATATCATTTCCCCTCTGGGATCGACCATCAATCTTGTAGAGTGAACAAACACCATCATAGCCCTCTTCTCTTCATCTTCCCTGTCGCTAAGCGATTTCATTATAATCTGTGACACATCTTCTGGAGTCTTTTGGTATCGTTGAATAATGTTTTTTTTTTTTTTTTTTTTTTTTTGCTAATTCTAGATTATTTCATTCTGCTGATAAAGATGACACGGCACCAATCGCAGCTCAGTGACTCCTGGCGTAATATTTTTTATCTTTATCTTCTTTAATATTTTTTTCTTAGTGATGAAGATAATTTTCTTAGTAGAGTCACTTTGATGTTTTATTCTGGCTGCCGTCTGGCGATTTTATTCTTCTTAGGGGGGGGGATAAAACTATAGAAGCCGACACTATGCCCCTTGAGCACAGTGTGAGTTTTTTGAGTACTTTAGTGCTTCAATTAAATCAAATTATGGACTTTAAACTTTATTGAAACGGACGGAGTTTTGTGACGGAGTTTTTTTTTATTATTATTCTTTCGCTACGTTTTTGGAGTTGAAGTAATTCTATTTCTACTCTGACGCCGGGCAATTTAATTTACATGGTGTGGCTTTCTCTGATAATCTATCTACACACGCACACACAAACACATACATACACACACGCACAAAAACACACGCACACACACACACACACACACACACACACACACACACACACACACATACACACGCACAAGCACATATGCACATACCCGTACAGGTACACACACACAAACACACACACACACACACACAAACGCACACACACAAACGCACACTATTTCTATTTTATGTGTGATTTGTCATCACGTTATGTAGATTAAGCCAACACTAAACTGTTTTGACAGCTATAATTATTGACTTTAGACTGATTAGGGATATGAGGAGTGTGGCGGGAGTGAGGGATGGTCTGTATGTTAGTAAATACACGTGTTCGTGCATTTATCTCTACAAAAATGTAACTTGCAGGTGGAGAGAGTAAACAAATGATGATTAAACACGGGAGTGTCTGAAGTCAAGCAGATGTACACACACACACACACACACACACACACACACACACACACACACACACACACACACACGGGATAGAGGAAGAGAAGTAAACCACCCCTCCTTCTGCCATGATGGAAATAGCAGTATCACGGAAAGAAATAATGGACCAAATAATGAACCATGATGTCAGAAAATCGCACGGCCCGGGTGCAATAGCAAACTGGATACCAAAAGAATGCAAAGAAGAACTAATAGGCAAAATATATAACATAATAAGTTGCTCACTCAAGGAAAGAATAATACCACTAGAGTGGAAAAATGCTGATATAGTACCAATTTATAAAGAAGAAATAAGGAAGACCCAACAAATTACAGACCGATTTCCCTTACAAGCACGGTAGCCAAAATTTGTGAAACAGTTAAAAAAAATTAGATAAAACATCTGGAGGAGAACGATATACTAAATCCGAGACATTTCGGTTTTAGACAGGGAAGATCATGTACCACAAATTCGATCTGTTTTTACTCAAGACTACTAGATATAATACAGGAAAGGGACGGATTGGCTGATTGTGACTTCCTAGATCTACAAAAAGCTTTTGACAAAGTCCCTTAAAAAAAAAAAAATTAAAATTGGAAACCATACGAGTAATACAGGGTTAACTACTGAAATAGATGGAGGGCTTTTTGCACGAAAAAAAATGAGGGTAGTGCATCAGAGAGAAAAGTTCTACTTAGGAAGAGATGATTAATGGAGTTCCACAAGGATCAGTATTGGCTCCAATAATGTTTGCTATTTACGTGAATGATATAGATGAGGGTGTGGAATGTTACATGAACTTCTTTGCTGATGACGCAAAACGGTTAAAGAAAGTGAGTACTGAAACGGACTGTGCCTCACTGCAGAGAGATCTGAACAGGGTTTGGGAATGGAGTCAGAAGTGGGAAGTGGTCTTCAACATGAAGAAATGTAGCATAATGGAATTTGGAAAATTAAAAAAAAGAAAAAAAAAAAAGATATCAGGACAATATAAAATTGGTGCAAAGGGAGTAAAGACAAAGGAATATGAAAAAGACCTGGGAGTAGTTATAACAAAGGATATGTCCCCTGACAAACATATAAACAAAACTGTCGGCGAAACCTATAACTTGCTAAGATCAATAAACGTGGCTTTTACTTACTTGGACGAAGAAATGGGAAAGAAAATATTAGTCACACTGATGAGGCTAAAATTGGAGTACGTAGCGACACTATGGTCACCTAGTACTAAAAAGAATATAAGGAAAACTGAGATAATTCAGAGCAACTACGAAGATGGCCCCAACACTATCAAAACTGTCATATGAAGACAGATTATTAAAACTAGAATTACCGACTCTGGAACAAAGAACAGAAAGAAGTGACTTGTTGACCATCTACAGAATTATGAAAGGTATGGAAGTCCTGAATAGAGAAGACTTACTAAACTGGGATAAGAGAAACATAAGAGGACATGGAAGGAAGCTCAAAAAGGACATTTATAGAAGTTATAGAAAAAGAAAAGCTTTCCCCATAGAGTGATGGATGTATAGAACATAGTTGATGAAACAACAGGGTATGCAAAAACAAAATGCAAATTTAAGGACAAATTAGACATGGCGAAATACAGAAACGGGACACCACAAGCATAGCTCCCCTTCCCGGAAGATACAACTAGGTAAATACAAGTAGGCATACACACACACACACATACATACACACACACAAACACACACACACACAGAGGCAAACTTGTTCAATTCAGTTTTCCCGTAAATAAAAAATCAACCTAAAAAGAAAAAAAAAAAAAAAATTGGCGTATCAAGTGGTACATTTTTTTTTTTTTTTTTTGCCATCGCCTAACGAGTTTACTGACCACCGTAGCGACCCCTTAATAGAAAAGAAACGTATCTTACAGATATTTTCATTTCATACAAGTCTCTTCCACGAATTTTATTATAGGTGCACACTATCTGTTCCCAGGTCATGGATCTAACATTAACTCAATTACACTTCATCAAGGAAATATGATGGAGAGGGAAAGGGAGGAAGAAGAAGGAGAGGGAGTGGGAGAGGAAAAGGGAGAAAAAGCAGGGAAGGAATAAAGGAGAGGAAAGAGAGAGATGATGGCGGAGGGAAGGAGAGAGAAGAAAGGGGGAATAAAGAGAAAAGGGAAGAGAGGGGTATGAGAAAGAGGCAAAGGGAAGTGAAGGAGAAGGAAATGGAGACGGAAAGGAGGGGGAGTGAGGGAGGGAGAGAGAATAAAGTAGAGAGAGAGAGGGAAGCAGAGGGAATGGAAAGAGGTAGAGGAAGATGAAGAAGAGGAGGGAAAAAGAGTGGGATAATAAGGAGGAAAGGAGAGAGAGAGAGAGAGAGAGAGAGAGAGAGAGAGAGAGAGAGAGAGAGAGAGAGAGAGAGAGAGAGAGAGAGAGAGAGAGAGAGAGAGAGAGAGAGAGAGAGAGGAGAGAGAGAGAGAGAGAGAGAGAGAGAGAGAGAGAGAGAGAGAGAGAGAGAGAGAGAGAGAGAGAGAGAGAGAGAGAGACAGAGAGAGAGAGAGAGGACAGGCAGAGTGAGAGAGAGAGAGAGACAAATAGAGACAAAGAGAGACAAAGACAGACAGATAGATAGAGAGGGAGAGTAACTTTACCTTGACAGTAATGAGAAATAAACGAAACTATATGGAAATACATAAAGGGCTAAAATATGAAAGTAAAATATTATCATAAAACAGGAAAAAAAAAATGTTGAGCCAGGTTTCATCCTAAGATCAAAGAGAGCCACTCAACTAACCCTCTTTTCCCCCACCCCTTTCCTCCCCCCCTCCCCCCTCCCTCCACCCCTGTCAAGGTATTTCCTCTTCAGGATCCTGGAGAGGAGATGACCTCTTGGATAGGTAGGGGCGACCCGAGTCTGCCAGCGACCTTTTCCAGCTACGTCCCTCTTCATGTGGTGCACTGGAAGAGCCAGAGAGTTCCCCCAAGGCTTACAAAGGCTCCAAGGTTCTTCTGATTTGTTGTTGTCTGGAGGATTTTATTCAGGTGAAGGCGATGGCCCGAAACACAGTTATTTCTCGTATGTAATGGATAACAAGAGATAAATGACTGTATAAACAGATAAATGAATAAAATCGTTTGGTGGCAGGAATAAGGTAAAGAAATTTGCGACTCGGCAAGGAAGGTGTATTCCATTAGCTGTCTGGGTTAAGGGTAACTTAACTAAGATACATCTCCGTTAACACACTTTTATTGGTTTTAGTCTTGTGCTAAGCGGTTTAGTTCAACTAAGGGCAGAACCCAATGTTGAAGGATTACACAGACAAATCATCTTATTCCAGATATATTTTTTCTTCTTTTTATCTTAATTAATCTTGTCTTGTTTGACTCCATCTTATTAATCTACTTTATCTTATTTTAATTTCAATCTGTTTACTTATTTGTCTATTTACTTATTTATTTATTCATTCATCTATTTATTTATACATTCTTTATTTATTTTTTATTTATCTATTCATTGCAAATGGGATGTATTATACTTGTCCTAAGACCAGTGATTCGTAACCCTTGGATCCCCGACCCAAAGTTGGGTCGTCAAGCCATTGGGATGAGTCGCCAAGGATTTAATCTCCTTATTAAACCATTATT
>NC_134777.1:92555483-92562983 GCF_046742065.1 Oratosquilla oratoria
AAAAGGAGGGAGAGAAGGAGGGAAGGAGAGAAGGAGGGAGGGAAAAATGGAGAAAAGGAGGGAGAGAAGGGAGAAATGGGGGGAAGGAGGGAGAGAAGGAGGGAGGGAGAAATGGAGGGAGAGAAGAAGCGAGGGAGAAATAGAGAAATGGAGGGAGAGAAGGAGGGAGGGAGAAATGGAGGAAAGGAGGGAGAGAAGGAGGAAGAGAGAAACGGAGAAAAGGAAGGAGAGAAGGAGGGAGGGAGAAATGGAGAAATGGAGGGAGAGAAGGAGGGAGGGAGAAATGGAAAAAAGGAGGGAGAGAAGGAGGGAGGGAGAAACGGAGAAAAGGAGGAAGAGAAGGAGAGAAGGAGAAACGGAGGAAATGAGGGAGAGAAGGAGGGAGGGAGAAATGGAGAAAAGGAGGGAGAGGAGGGAGGGAGAAAAGGAGGGAAAGAAGGAGGGAGGAAGAAACGGAGAAAAGGAGGGAGAGAATGAGGGAGGGAGAAATGGAGAAAAGGAGGGAGAGAAGGAGGGAGGGAGGAAAGAAAGGAGGGAGAGAGGGAAGTAAAGAGGGAGAGAGGGAAGGAAGGAGGGAGAGAGGCTATGAAGGAGGGAGGGAGGGAGGGAGGGAGGAAATGAAGGAGGGAGAGAGGGAAGTAATGTGGGAGAGAGGGAGGGAGGGAGAGAGGGGAGGTAAATGCCAAGCTCTTGTATTCACATGATGGTTATAGAAATAATTTTGTTAAATTTTGCAATTTGGTAGCATCCTTTGAAAATTCTGATTAGGTTTAACTATTACGATTTCATCAAATTTGTGGATAATGAGAGAAATGGTGATCCCTAAACGGAATAAAATCGTCTGGCTTAGCCTTCATCATTTCATAAAGTACGACACCTTTCTTCTATCCCTCACTCCTCTCCACTCCTCCCTTCCTTTCCTCTCTCCCTTTCTTCGTTTTTTTTCCCCTCTGTTTCCAGTCTTCCTTATTGTTTTAAGTTCCCGTTTCTGGTTCACTCCCCTCACTTCCTCTTTCTCTCCTGTTCCCCTCTTTCCCATACTTTCCCCTCTGGCTGCATCACTCTTTCCTCTTCTCACTTCCTCTCCCCTCTGCGACGCATTACTGACTTCCTTCAACCTTTCCTCTTTCCTCCCCCTAAACCAGGTCAAGTATGATATATCTTCACATTTTACATTTTCATTCACGTCACAAGACTCGTGACTGCCTCCTCACGCTCATAAAAGACATTCCAATATCCAAAGAGTCCTCATTACCATAAGCATTACCTCAATAAGTGCTTTGCTAAGCATAGGCTGAGGCAATGCTAAGTATCAAACGTATATAGAGTTAGACGCTGCTATCATGTTTGAGTTAACTTAAACCACTTTACACAGCCTTGACCTGAGCTAAATGGGTGAGGAGCTTACGCCAGGAGATGCTTAGCTCTGACCAAAATATGTAACCTCTGCCATTTATGATCTGATAAACAAGGCAAATGACGGCCACTGGTAGCTGCAGAATGGTCAAAACAGGGTTTGCATAGGCAAGAGGAGAGCTCGAAAGCCAATGGATCACGATAATATGCATTCTAATATATATATATATATATATATATATATATATATATATATATATATATAGATATATGTGTGTGTGTGTGTGTGTGTGTGTGTGTGTGTGTGTGTGTGTGTGTGTGTGTGTGTGTGTGTGTGTGTGTGTGTGTGTGTGTGTGTGTGTACAAACAATTATACCAGGCCGTCGCGAGCTTTGATCTCGACCCCCTCTGTAAGTCCCAAGCGTTACCCGAGTTCAAGCCGGGCATGACTGCCTGAATTACATAGATGCTCCTAGCGATTTGTTCTATAATATAGTGAGTGCGTGTTTGCATGAATAGATGCACAGATACATCGATAAGTATACTGTAGACGGCTACATTCGAATATATCAATTCCAATTCATTTGTTCGCAACTTTGTCTTCGGATAACCATCGAGGCAGTTTAATTTTGCGACCGTCCGTCACAATCCCTCCTGGCTAGTCATTTATGGCCTCATCGCCGCACAAAGTTTAGAATCTCTTCATGGATGTTCTTCATCAAACAAAAGGTCCCTGTTTCCCGGTAGACGGAGGTCACAGTTGCCAGGTTTCGCAATCTTTGGAAATGTGACAGAATAATCTGCTTTATTAGTAACAGCTGTGCAGAGATTTATTTTGTTTTATTTTACTATAGTTATTTTTTTTTTACTTTTTTAAAGACATCATAGGAGAAACTTACTCTGTGTGCCTGTGCGTGTGTTTGTACGTGTATCTATGTGTGTGTTTGCGCATGTGTCTGTGCGTGTGTTTGTGAGTGTGTTGCATCTAATATTTTGCATGTAACAGGTTACGTAAAACGTGTTGCATATCGTATGGAATTGCATGAATATTTATGCTGTGTGTTCCATTTTGCATATTGCACATTGAATGTTCCGTATGACTTGCACGTAATATTTGTAATAAGTGACATGGAAAATGCAACTCCCTACTGTTTATTTATCTGCATCAGTTTGTGAAAACATAAACGCATAATAGGCGAAGGCATTGATGGCTAAGACTCCAAACTAGCCGGGACGATCGAAGCCCGGGGCCCTTTGTCATTCTTATCATTGTCATCCATACTAATCATCATTTTCATCATGATTATCATTATCACCATCACTACCACCACCACCATCATGATCATCATCACCATCATGATAATCATCATAATTATCATGATCATCATCGTCATCATCACTATCATCACCACCACCAACATAATCATCATCATCATTATCATAATCATCACCATCATCATCATAATCATCACCATCATCGTCATCATCACTATCACCACCACCACCACCACCACCATCATCATCATCATCATCATCATCATCATCATCATCATCATCATCATCATCATCACCAACATAACCATGATCATCATGATCATTATAATCATCATGATCATGATCATGATCATCATCCTCATTATCATCATCATCACTATCATCACCACCACCAAGAGAAACAGTGAAAAAGTTCGATAGGTTTTTGTTCTGATAGCAAGACTATTGGCAAAAGCTGGAAGACGTAGTGAAGATATTGTAAGAATGAACAGAGTAACACCATCGGCCTTCAGTGCACTCAATGCACTGGTAACCAATATATGAAGAAGAGAAATTAGTAAAAAAAAAAATACATACTGTACAACCAAACAAACAAATAAATAAATAAAGGTAAAAAATACTTATTTCTGTGGTGCTCCCCACGCAAGAACATCACGGACGCTGACAAAGAAGAAAAGAACTAGGATGCACTGGAAAGGAAACTATTGAGAAGAATGGAGAGAGTGGGATGGGAACGACTTTGACAAGAATGATACCATCAAGGGAAGATTGGAACAGATGTCGCTGGGCCTTAGATGGGGAGCCATGCAACAGACATTATTTGGACACGTGAAGAGAATGGAAGAAAGACTTGAGGTTGGAGATGACTCGGAGAAGACCGAGGGGGAAGGCCGTGGACACGATCGAGACAAGTAATTGACAGGAAGAACCCGGAATCTATTGGATGAAAAAGAGAAGAGGCAATGGAGTTTTTGGTGCAAGAACAAAATGACTGGAGAAGAACAGTCTTCTCCTTGTGTCCCTGTTCATAGACGAAAACACAGTAGCAGTAATACATACACATGCATGAGCACGCGTGAACGTGAACACACGCATACACACACGCGCACACACACACGCACACGAACACACACACACACACACAAACACACTCTCACACATGCAATATATATATATATGCATAAATATATATATATATATATATATATATATATATATATATATATACAATATATATATATATATATATAATATATATATATATATATATATATATATATATATATATATATATATATATATATAATATATAGTTTTCCGGGTGGGGGGTCGAAGAGGCCACTTATGATAATCTTTCATTAAAGTCCACAGAAGCGGCAGCATTGTTTCCTTGTATTCAGTTCTCTCATTATTTCCCATTAGAGTGCTATGATTAATATTCAGGGTATTTAGATGTTCCCCAAAGATTAATCATATTGTTACGAAAGACGTCTTTCGACCCAATCATTGGTCATTTTACGAGCTACTAATCGGTGTGAAGACGAGGACTAAAATAATATTAAGATTAGGAACAACTAATCCAGACTACCCGTTTCAATAGGATTGGTTACTGTGGGAGAGGAAGAAAAGACTGTGCATAAAAGGGGGTGCCACGGTTTAGATGGCCTTAGGGAATAGGGAGGCGAGCGTTAATAGTAACTAACGAAGGTTGTGGGGAGGGTGGTGAGAGACACAGTTGCGGAGGAAAACAGAAAGACGGAAAGTGTTTTAGTGTGAAGCAAACTGAAATGAAAAGATTCAACTTGAGAGAAATGAATTAAATTCATTTTGATAGAAGAGAAAACACATATGCTTCCACTTGCGGGCGTGTTATTGTTTGTGTGAATTGTGCGTGTGTGTATTTCATATGAGAAGTGTAACAGTAACTATTCTCTCTATCTATATACCAAGGTTTTTTTTTCTCTTACAAGGGAGGTAACTAAGTCAAGAGGCAAGTATCCATTCCCACCCATTCCTCTCCCATCCATCACTCTTCCCTCACTCTCATCTTAGCTCATCCTGGATGAAGGCTCACTTAATGGACGACACCTCATGCAGGAAAAAGATAAAAAGATAAAACGGGGAGAAATCACTTCGGTTAACTATTATACTGAAATTATATTCACACAGATCATACAGGATTTCTCGTGTATACAGATATAGGAAATTGGACATTAGCCTGTACGGTGAAGTCTGACTATTATGTGTCGTATTATCTGTTCGTGTTTGGCGTGGAGTCTTCCAAGATATCTGGAGTGCATCTTAAATTTGTGCTGGTTGAGTGGATGGATGTTTGCAGTGTGGTGAAGTGATTAAGAGGTTCTAAAGTCGTTCCATTTCGAACCCGTGACGAAATGGAATGAAACGTCTTGAACCTTTTGAAGGAAGTAATTGTTTAAGGGGCTCGTCATCTACATAAGAACACAAGAACATAAGAACATAAGAATGAAGGAGACTGCAAGAGACCATAAGGCCTACACTAGGCAGCTCCGTATCCATCACCGCCTGTCATCCCCATCCATAAAGTTGTCTAATCGTTTCTTAAAACAACTGATAGTTTCAGCGCTTACTACATGGTTACTAAGTTTATTCCATTCGTCGACCACCCTATTAGTAAACCAATTCTTGCCTATTTCCTTCTTAAATCTAAATTTGTCCAGTTTATAACCATTACTGCGAGTCCTGCCCTGTTGTTTTAATATGATGACCTTGTTTGCATCACCCTACCTTGTTTGCATCACCCTTGTTAAAGCCTTTGATCTACTTGAACACCTCTATTAGATCACCCCGCACTCTGTGTCTTTCCAGAGAGTGTACGTTAAGGTGCCTAAGCCTCTCTTCGCAAGGCAAATTTCTGAGACATGTATCATTTTAGTCATTCTTCACTGTACTGATTCTAGTGAATTGATGTCCATTCTGTAGGACGGAGACCAAAACTGTACCGCATAGTCAAGGATGGGTCTCACTAGCTATCGCTAGATAGAGTTTAATAATTACCTCTGCACTTCTATTCGTTACCGTCCTAGCAATGAAACATAATGCACTGTTAGCTTTATTTCTGGCGCTAATGCACTGTTTCCTGGTTTTAAGGTCCGAATTCACTAGAACTCCCAAGTCTCTCTCGCACTCAGTTTTCTGGGTTGTGTAGCCCTACGTTTAACACGCTACACTTAGAGATATTGAAGTTCATTTGCCATTTCACCGTCCATGTTAACAATTTAAGATCATCCTGCAGAATCTCTGCGTCGTCTCCTGACCTAATTAGGCGTCCTATTATAGTGTCGTCCGCAAACTTACTAACATCACTATTTATTCCGTCGTATAAGTCGTTTATGTACATAATGAACGACAAGGGACCCAAAACCGAGCCCTGGGGGACCCCACTAGTAACATTGCCCCACCTAGAGTTTACTCCATTTATGGTGACCTGCTGTTTTCTGTTACTAATCCAAGCTCAAATCCATTCTAACACTTTCCCTCCTATGCCATGGACTTTGATTTTATTTAGTAGTCTCTGGTGTGGCACCATATCGAAGCTTTGCTAAAGTCAAGGAAAATAATATCGTAATTATTATTATTATCTGATGCCTTATATACTTTAGTGTAAAAGGATGGAGGATTAGTCACACATGACTTACCCTTGGAGAAACCATGCTGTGAATCACGAATTAAATTATGTCTTTCGATGTGTTCTCTGAGTCTATTTACTATTACTGATTCAAGCATTTTTCCTATAACCAATGTCAAACTGATTGGCCTGTAGTTGCATATAGACGATCTATCTCCCTTCTTAAAAACAAGAACAACGTTTGCCTGCCTCCAAGCAGTAGGCACAAAACCAGTGTCTACTGATTTATTAAATATTTCAGTTAACTGGTCGCAGATTTCAAATTTACACTCCTTTAGCATTCTCGGAAAAATTTCGTCTGGACCCGGGGATTTTGTAGCTTTAAGTCTCTCAATCTACTTGACTACTTCTACTTTACTAATGCTGATATTAGATAGACTACAGTCAGGTACTTTATCTAACCTCTCATTAGTAAACACCGGTAGAAAATAATTGTTAAACTCCTGACTCATTTTTTTTCCCGATCCTATCATGACATTTTCTCGTTTTCAATTGGTCCTATTCTTTCTTTATTTTTTGTTCTATAGAAATGAAAGAAACCCTTTGGGTTGGATCTTACTTGACTAGCAACCTTAATTTCATAATTACGTTTCGCTGTACGTGTATTCTTTTTAACCAGTTTCGTTATATCTTAATCTAAGGTGTGTTTCCCCGTTTTTCATTTTTACGATCCCGGAGACTGACATAGTATCCGGCTAACCGGGTGTGGTGGACAGTGCTGTGACTCTAAAGCATTTCAACCTGTTCATTGCAGCTTCAGCCCTCGGTCTCTGCGTGGAAAATGTGGATTCCAGGGCCACTGTTCAGTAAGCTACCTAGCACACAGGCGTGGTCGCTCACTGGGATGTTTGTGTTGTTTATATAAAGAGGAGTTTCCATGATTGTTCTGTTGGCCCTGCTGTAATGGACGTCGACAGTTCTGCATTTTGATGTGTTGGTTGCGGCACTGGTGCTCCCATGGAACATGTCTGGTGGAATTCATACCCCCTCGGCATCCCCTGGGATAAGACATCACTGGACGAGGTTACCCACGGAGTGTTGACTATCTACCATTTAGTTGATGTGATTTTTTTTTCTTAATGTTCAATGCAAAAATTTGAATTGAAGTTGAGTTTTTATGGAGGGTTTGTTCAAACGTATAAAAATATAATATTCTGTTATCTTCAATCTTCTCATATCCATCTCTGTGTACGGAATAAATG
>NC_134777.1:92572983-92577983 GCF_046742065.1 Oratosquilla oratoria
TGCGGATCGGACGATTGCTACTGGCAGTAGAAATCAGGCGTCGGAAAGGTTGAATACCGCCTCTTAAGAAGCCTTGTCGGCTCGTTCGTTAGCGGGGCTGCCAACATGAGATAATATCCAATAGGAAGTTATAGATCTGAGGTGGGAGGAGATTGGAACGACCCCGGGATAAGTTTTAAGTGGATGAATGGGACTATATTGGATGGGAAGTTTAATTAATGACTGAATAAACTGTCACTGTCTCACACTTGGCGATTTCCAGAAGGGTACAGGTCCCTGGAAGCACCACGTGGAGGTGGTGAGGTAGGAGCCACTGGTCCTCTTCCAAATGTCCTGTCCTCGAGCCTCGCCTCAAGATCATGCCTTCCTTTTCTTAAAAGGGAGACGGGATAAAGAGGCTTACAGGATCTCGAAATGAGATTCATGACATGTACCAGACACCTGGACAAGTTAGCCTTTGCATTACCTCGATGAATTCATTCCATATGGCGGTGTTGTTTTATTTCATTCTAGTTGCCACAGTGTGATTTTATTCATTTCTATAGGCACTTCCTGGTAAAGAGATCGATAACTATTTTTGGCTTTAAAGTAGGATATTTAATAAGGCCTGGGTGCTAAACACAAACACACGCACGCGCGCGCCCACACACACGTACAAACACACGCGCACACAAATAGTTTTCTCTTTCTCTCTCTCTTCTCTTTCTCTCTCTCCCTCTCTCTCTCTCTCTCTCTCTATATATATATATATATATATATATATATATATGTATATATATATATATATATATATATATATATACAGTATATATATACTTAAATTTATATTATATATATACTTATATATTTATATATATATATATATATATATATATATATATATATATATATATATATATATATATATATATATATATATGGAGGTGAGGTGACAAAATGAAACGTTAAGGCTAGAGCATGGAGCTTTATTCAGAACCAGACGTTTCGACCTCTTGGGCCTTCCTCAGTGGACTGAATACAGAATAAGAATCAAAGTCCGTTAACAGCTTACATAGTGATCTGACGACCCTGCGTAACCTCATCCCGGTCATGTTGTCCCCCCACACTCGCCGACCGCCAGTTGTGCGGACGTTTGAGCCCAGGACATAAACCCTTTACGAGAATTTGTGGTTTTCTCGGTGGCAATATTTGTCTGTCTTTACATATATATATATATATATATATATATATATATATATATATAGATACATAGATATATACATACATATATACATACATACATAGATACATACACTCATACACACTCACACACAAACACACACACACACACACACACACACACACACACACACACACACACACATATATATATATATATATATACGGATATACATACACATATATACATATGTACACACACACACACGCACACAAACACACACACACACACACACGCACACACATACACACACACACACATATATATATATTGCGGCTCTCCCCAGTGTTGAGGCCACTATCCTCTAGCACCGTCTTTGCTGGGTGGGACACGTCGCTCGGATGGAACCCTCTCGCCTTCCTAAAATCCTTCTTTTCGGAGAACTGGCCCACGGCAAAAGACCATTCGGAGAACTGGCCCACGGCAAAAGACCACATGGAGCCCCTAAGCACCGTTACAAGGACCAACTCAAGCTCTCTTTGACACAAGCTGGCATCCCCCCAACTGACTGGGAAGACATGGCTCAGGACCGGGGGATGTGGAGACAAACGGTCAAGATTGGCCTAGAGGGCTTCGAAACAACGGAGAGAACGGGATAAACAGCGATGCGAGGAGAGGAGAGCGAAGGCGACGCAGCCCCAGCCTCCATCGACCATCCCCTGCGATTCAAGCCCGCGGCTTTTCCGGCACTGACTGGGGTTGCTCAGCCATATTACACATCGACACGGAGGAACATCCTGAAGAGAAGGAAATGGGGGTCCTCCCTTCCTCGGACAACGAGGGGATGCCGACGACGATATATATATATCTACTATGATAAAGTAGTAGCCTTTGTCTGTCTATACATATGCATATATATATATATATATATATATATATATATATATATATATATATATATATATATATATATATATATATATATATATATATAATAATTTGGTATAATAGTCAGATTAGTAGAACTGAATCCCCCATGATTACACAAAGAAAAATGTTTCGATTAGCATTAAAACAGTGCATGAGAAACAAAAGTATATTGTGGCAAAATGAAAAAAAGCGACAAGATAGCCTCTGAAACTAGACAATAAAAATACAATTAATGAGAGAAGAGTAATGTACACAAAAGTAAATAAGTTTTAGCAGAAACATACGACTGGATTGGAAATGCATATATTCAATGAGATCAGATTGAGCTATGAAAAATAAGTGCTGTGGTACAATAAACCAAAATAATTTACGAAAAATACAATGTATCCGTGAACTAATAAAAAGAAATATTGTACTTTGAACATGAGAACATGAAGTTATTCTCTGGTACTGGACCATGAAAATTACATCCATTGGAACAAGTTATTAGAGAATAAAAACAGAAAGGCGTGTTATTTGGCTAAAGTAGAAAAAATAATGAAGCTGATTCGATTAATTCACAAAAAACGAAATTAGATGAGGCCAGAATCAGACTGTGACAAACATTTCACAAACAAGCCTGCATTATTTCTGTCAATAGTAGTAAAACCTTTGTTCATAATAGGAGAAAACATGAGCAAAAATTAAAGGGGAAATATCATAAATAAGATTAGGCAAAGTTATAATAAAATGCTACACTCCCAAACGGACGTAATCATATGCTATTTATTTCTTAGCTTTGACATATTTTTAAACCAATACATCCATATTTCATACGATGAGTATAGAATTAATTTCGAAAACCAGCAACAAACATGATTTGCCAGGCTATACACTCTAATCAAAATTTCAGTACTTTTGATGGAAGATCATTTGATATTCCATTTTTGAGAGAGTCTATGCCATATATGATGAAGGGGATGGGGTGACTTTCCTCTTCACAAAAATGAAGAATACGAAACGATTTTATTAAATTCTGCAACTCGTTAGCGCACCCTTTTTAATCTGGTAGAAGCAAGACGAATTTAGCCAATCGGAGATTGTACTCAGGCGGAATACTTTCGTTTACGAAACACGCACACAAACACACACACACACACACACACACACACACACACACACACACACACACACACACACACACACACATATACACATATATGTGAATAAATATATGTATATATATGTGAAAGTGTATATATATACATGTATATATATATATATATATATATATATATATATATATATATACACACACACATACACACACACACACACACACACACACACACACACACACACACACACACACATATATATATATATATATATGTGTGTGTGTGTGTGTGTGTGTGTGTGTGTGTGTGTGTGTGTGTGTGTGTGTGTGTGTGTGTGTGTGTGTGTGTGTGTGTGTGTGTGTGTGTGTGTGTGTGTGTGTGTGTGTGTATGCATTTCTTATTAAATAACACAGCAAATTGGGCGTTAGTTATCTTCTTATTGAGACTTTCTATTCTTCTAATAACTTTTCTCTCTGAAGGAGGGAGAGCGTATACAATACTTCCAAGCGAGTCAATGATTGGGTAGGAAAACTAACATTTTACGACGTTTCGCCTATGCATTAGGCATCTTCTGGTAATCTATTCAGAAAAGCTACATACTAATATATTACAGAGATAGATACATTGTGATATATTAGTGTGTGGCTTCCCAACCACTCCGTCTATTAGTTCATTTCCTACCCTAGCAATAGGGTCTCCCAATACAACTAATCAATCTATGCATTCATTTAAATCCATCCAAAAAGCCTCCCTTTCCTCTACACTCTTCTCACTACCAGGCCCTTATGCACTTACAAAAACCCACATCTCTCTTCCCAGTTTCACCTTCATCCACATTAACCTTGAAGAAATCTCCTTCCACTCCACTACAAGCTTACCCATCTCTTCACTTACTAGTATAGCCACTCCTTCTCTCCCTCGCCCTCTCTTCACTCCTGAGAACCTCTCAACTACACTCCCAAACTCATACTCGCCCCTCCCTCTCAACTTAGTTTCACTCAATGCCAACACATCCATCTTTCTTCTCACAAATATACTGCCTATCTCTTCTCTTTTACTCTCATCTGCACCAGATCCACGCACATTAAAAGACCCAAACCTTAGGGTACTGGTTGGAAAACTCCTAGACGCTCTAATGCAGCGTTTCTCAACCAGGGTTCCCCGGAACACTAAGGTTTCGCAAAAGGTCCCTAAGGATTCCGCGAGAACAAGTGAGATAGGCTAATGCACTTTTGATTTTCTATTTCATTTCTTATACGTAATATAATTAAACACGCGCGACATATTCTTTGTTATTGTAATAATGTAATATAGATATCATCCTGTCTAACTTATTATTACGATGAAAATAAAATGAGAAAGATATAATACAGTATATGTGTTTTTTTTTCTTTTTTTTTGCGCAAGGGTTCCTTTAGGCATGCAATTTATTCTAAATGTTACGCAAGGGTAAAAAGGTTGAGAAACGCTGCTCTAATGCCTTTACTTTTTTAGGAATGTCCCCTTTGGGGGTACAGGGAGAAAGATGCCTAGTCCTAATTCCCGTCCCATTCTTATCGCCTCTTACGACTCAAGTGGGAAGACTTGGTGGCAGTGTATATATATATATATATATATATATATATATATATATATATATACACATATATATATATATATATATATATATATATATATATACACATATATACATCTTCTATTAAATAATAGAGCATACTCAGCATAAGTCATTTTCTTCTTTAAATATCACCAAATGAATCCATAGTGAATTTGGAAAGTAAAACAAATACATTACTTACAACGTTTCACCTATG
>NC_134777.1:92587983-92595483 GCF_046742065.1 Oratosquilla oratoria
ATATATATGCATATATATATATATATATGTATATATGCATATATATATATATCAATATATATATACATGAATATATACATATATATATATATATATATATATATATATATATATATATACATATATATATATATATATATTCATATATGGAGGTATAATGTGAACCAAAACTCCGGGGCATTTAAATTGCCTTGTAAAGACTGTGATGTCTATTGGGGCAAAACTGGCAGAGATTTGTCCACAAGATTAAAAGAACACTAAAACTCCATAAAATATGGACAAGTTAACTCCGCTGTGTTCCTTCATGCCAGCGAAAAAGACCACGGAATGGATTGGGATAATGCAGCAATTATTTTTAAATCACATTGTAGCTTTCGTAGGAATTTTGTAGAATCTTCTTTAATAAAACATTATCCTAACTTCAATACCTCAAAAGGTCAGTGGCCCCCAGATTGCATTACGAGGATAGCAGTCAACAAATTAATGTCAAGAGCGGTCGGACAAAATACCACCAACTGTCCTTCCTTGAACCAACCATATCAAGGGCATGTAACCTGAGTCCCCCACTTTCCCCATCCCCTTTTCTGTACCCCTCGCTACCTCATTTATACCTGTACTCTAACTTCTTGTAACTATTCTGCTGAAGAGGACAACAGGTAGTAGTCGAAACATACAGTTTTCCTGTACTCCCGAAATTATTTCTCCGATAGTGGGTTAATTCATACCTAGACACTTTTCTCCTAAAAGCGGGCATCAAAATAGCCAGGACGTCAGGTAGCAAAGTAGGACATTTGGTAACACGTAGCGACAATAATCCCACTAACGAAAACAGCGTTGTTTATAAAATCCCGTGTAAAAGCTGTCCCTCTTCATATTTTGGTGAGTCTGGTCGCGGACTTAATAAAAGGATAAATGAACATAAAAATGACGTAAAAGCCCATAGGACATCTAACTCCATAGTAATACATGTGGATAAACATGGTCACCTTCCAGACTGGAACAACGCAACCGTATTAAATAAAGGATCATCCAAGAAACTCAGGAAGACAATTGAGGCAGCATATATCAACACTAATAACAACATTAACCATAGAGAAGGCTTTATATGTTTAGCAAAAGCCACAAGCTTATCAATAATAAAAGAATACGCAAATAAAATAACAAGCTCTCCGAAGCGTCCCATAAGATGACCCGTCCGTGTATAAAATATCCTGTTACGTTTGAGTTGTTAGCTTTGTGATCAAGACCCTGCGGGTCGAAACGTTAAGGCGTGAAATTCTCCCATTACTCCTCGTCTACTTCTTTCACCTTCAATCTTATATATATATATATATATATATATACATAAACATATATATATATACATATATATATATGTATATGCATATACATACATATACATATATGAGTATATATATATATAATATATATAAATACACACACACGTATATGTATACATATATTTATACACACACACACACACACACACACACACATACACACACACACACACACACACACACACACACATATATATATATATATATATATATATATATATATAGAGATAGATAGACAGATAGATAGATATACATATACAAACACACTCACATACACATACACACAGACACACCCACACACACGTGTATATATTACATATATATATATATATATATTATACATATATATATATATATAATATATACATACATACAAGGGGGCTTCAAAAAGTTCGTGGAAAAAGGATAGTATGAAAAAAAAATTCGATTATGATGTTTATTTTTCAACATATGTTCTATTAAGGTCAATACACTTCTGCAAACGTTGATCCCAGCCTTTAACCCGTCTGAGTAAAATTGAGGATCATGTGATCTGAACCATGTCAGAGCAGCTCTTTTTATATCTTCAACTGATGGAAAATTGGTACCTTTCCATTATTTTTTTAAGTTTGGAAACAAAAAGAAGTCGAATGGGGCTAAATCGCGGCTGTAAGGGGGATATCGGATGATTTCCCATTGAAATTCACGTAGCACAGCTCTTGTCTGTCGAGCACTGTGAGCGAGTGCATTGTCGTGGTGAAAAGGATGCGCTGATGCAGGTTTCCAGGGCATTTTTCCGAGACTTTTTTTGGAAAGTTTTCTCAAAACGCATTCATAATAAGTAGATGTTATTGTTTTTTTGTTCTCGAGGAAGTCAACCAGGAAAACCTCTTCTACATCCCAGAAGACAGTGGCCATGACCTTTCCTCTTAAACGCTCAGATTTTGCTTTGAGTGGTCCACTTCCACCCCGGGGCAGCCTCTGCTTTGTTTGAATTTCGTCCTCGGTATCGTACTGGTAAAGCCATGATTCATCATCTGTCACAATTCTCTGCAGATAAGCTTCAGAGTCTTCATCCCACTTGATCAAAATTTCCATCGAAAGATCTGCCCTTGTTTGCTGCTGATCTGGGTGCAATAGCCTAGAGACCCATCGAGCGAAAAGCTTGCTTAGCCGCAAACTCTCTACCAGAAATGTGTGTGCAGAACCCACGGACATATTGAGTGTATCTGTTACTGATTCAGTGGTTATTAGTCTATTCTCTTCAATCATGTTGCGAACAGCATCAATATTTTCCTCACAGGCTGAGGTTGATGGCCTGCCACTGCGGGGCTCATCTTCAATTTCGTTTCTTCCACCTTTGAACCAACTTATCCATTTCTAGGTTGTTGATTTCTTTGGAGCATTGTCACCATAAACTTGTTACAGAGCGTCAATGATTTGCATATTCTCCCAACCGACTTTCACCGTGAATTTAATGTTAGTCCTGGCCTCAGTTTTGGTGTATTCAAATGTTGCTTGAATGGTGTCTGATTTCCAACTGGCGGCGATGCGTCATTATCTGTATTAATGGGTTCATGTTTGAATTTGTTATAACACGTTGGTACAAGAATGTCCAGGCGCAATAAAATAAAATTCCTTCCATATAATTTTTAGTTATCGATTTTTCCACGAGCTTTTTGAAGCTCCTCGCATATAGACATATATATTATATAAATATATATATATATATATATATATTTTTGCAGAAACCACCGGGAAATTGAAAAAACAGATACCGAACGTTTTCGTCTATTTAGACATTTTCAAAGGTACAAAAAAGCAATACAGAAAGAAACAATAAATACATAAGAAGACAAGGATACTCGGAGAGGTCCCATGTTACATTTTATCACACACAATTTTGTCAATAATAAAATTGTCCAATTTAAATAAACCCAAACTCAAGTTCATGTTATTTCCAAAATTTCTTTTTATAAAACAAGATTCAATAATATTTCTTTCTATTATATTATTACAAGAAGTAATTATTTTAGAATTTCCCCAGTCAATATTATGACCGTAATCCCTTTGGTGGACAAATAATCCACTGGACACTTGCCCCGTTCTAATACTATATTTATGTTGGCCTATTCTTTTTTCTAAGCCTTTGCCTGTTTGGCCTATATAAATAAAATCACAGTTTTTACATGGTATGTTATAAATACATCCTTCTTTACTTCTTGGAGAATTTTTAATTAACAGACTCTTAATGTTATTATTATTTTTGAATACTATCTGGATACCAAATTTTTCAAAAATGCTAGGAAGATGGATTAAATTTTCGTGGTACGGAATTGTTAACACATTTTTATAATTAAATGGTTTGACCTGCGACGTATTAAGAAAACATTTCCTAGCTTTGATTTTTGTTTTATCAATAAGATGTTTGGGATATTTTAAATTTTCTCCAATGTCATAGATGAATTGTATCTCTTGATCCAAGAACTCAGGGGAACAAATCTATAAGTGATGAAGAGACCTATGTTAAATTGAGCAAGAACCCTCTTGAAAATGTTAATAGTGAATTTAATAAGAAGCTTAAAACAATTTTAAAAGGTAACGACGAACTGATCAAAAAATGTGTTACTGTATCTCCGTCACTTCCATACATGTATGGTCTAATTAAAACTCATAAAGTTAATAATCCAGTTAGGCCCATTACTTGTTCTATTGGGTCTTGCACATATAAGTTGTCCAAATGGTTAGTGTCTCTTCTTAGTCCTCTTGTTGGGACAATTTCCCACTCTCATATCAAAGATAATGTTGACTTAACCGAAAAGCTGCTTGGACATAATATCACATTTGATTTTAAGTTGGTTAGTTTCGATATTAAAAGTTTATTCACCCGAGTCCCGGTTTTAGATTTGTTAGGATTTCTAGAAAAAGAATTAAAGAAACATGACCTTACACTCCCTGCTCATACTATTATTAGTTTAATCAAATTATGTGTAATAGACTCTAAGTTTGAATTTAATGGAAACTTTTATACTCAAACATTTGGTATGGCCATGGGGAACTGTCTGTCTCCAATTCTTAGCAATTTGTATATGGAGTTTTTTGAAAGAGAGTTATTACCAAACATTCTTCCAATTAATGCAGTTTGGTACAGGTATGTTGACGACATATTATGCATTTGGCCTAATGATCAACATTTGGATACCTTTTTTGTCAGAATTAAATAATTTGGTGCATTCCATTAAATTCACAGTAGAGGTTGAAGAAAATAATATATTACCATTTTTAGATGTAAATATTTACCGATGTGGAAGATACTTTAAATTTGACGTTTACAGGAAGCCGACCAATGTCCTCTCGTACATTCATTTTTACTCGTATCACAGTCAAAAATCCAAGTTGTCAGTTTTTTCTTCTATGTTCCTGAGAGCTTATAGAATTTGTTCCCCTGAGTTCTTGGATCAAGAGATACAATTCATCTATGACATTGGAGAAAATTTAAAATATCCCAAACATCTTATTGATAAAACAAAAATCAAAGCTAGGAAATGTTTTCTTAATACGTCGCAGGTCAAACCATTTAATTATAAAAATGTGTTAACAATTCCGTACCACGAAAATTTAATCCATCTTCCTAGCATTTTTGAAAAATTTGGTATCCAGATAGTATTCAAAAATAATAATAACATTAAGAGTCTGTTAATTAAAAATTCTCCAAGAAGTAAAGAAGGATGTATTTATAACATACCATGTAAAAACTGTGATTTTATTTATATAGGCCAAACAGGCAAAGGCTTAGAAAAAAGAATAGGCCAACATAAATATAGTATTAGAACGGGGCAAGTGTCCAGTGGATTATTTGTCCACCAAAGGGATTATGGTCATAATATTGACTGGGGAAATTCTAAAATAATTACTTCTTGTAATAATATTATAGAAAGAAATATTATTGAATCTTGTTTTATAAAAAAAAAATTGGAAATAACATGAACTTGAGTTTGGGTTTATTTAAATTGGACAATTTTATTATTGACAAAATTGTGTGTGATAAAATGTAACATGGGACCTCTCCGAGTATCCTTGTCTTCTTATGTATTTATTGTTTCTTTCTGTATTGCTTTTTTGTACCTTTGAAAATGTCTAAATAGACGAAAACGTTCGGTATCTGTTTTTTCAATTTCCCGGTGGTTTCTGCAAAAATAGTTTATCACGTGTGTTTTGTGATTTCTTTGCATATATATATATATATATATATATTTATATATGTGTAATATATATATATATATATATATACGAACAGTATATACTTATACAAACACACGCGCATAAACTCGTTCAAAAAGAGAGAGAATATAAAGGGCGGCAGGCAAATTGGCTTCCTGCTTAGTTGAGAGATCGTACGCGGAAGGACTAGATAAGTAGGAAGTGTCCGCCCTTGGAAGAAAGAAAGAAAAGAAATAGTTAATATGATTATTCTTCTCAGAAACACGAGGGGCGTGGGCAGAATTGACCAAAGATATTCTATTATGAAACAAAGGAAGATCACAAAGGTATGATAAACTCAGAATGTCTGAATAAAATAAAGAAAATTAATTTTTGCTGAAATACATTAAGATGTAGAATAACATTAAAAGTGAAAGTCCAGGTGGGGATAATAAATTCAAAGTCAATTATGACCATTACATAGAAACGGACTCTCAGTAACTTAATTTCAACCCTTTATACTGCAATTAGGTAAATAAATACGCACATGTGCACATACGAACACACACACACACACACACACACACACATACATACACACACACACACACACACACACACACACGCACACACACATACACACACACACGCACACACACACGCACACACACACGCACACACACACGTACGTGACCTTTAGCAAAGAATCTTGGTCAACTTGTATCCAACTCCGCACATTTTCATTCTGAGACGTGGAGTCAAAAATACACACACGCACCGATAGTCATTAGCTCATTCTGCAATTGAAACCCTCTTGAGCTGGTGGCCGCAAATCAATTTGATACACTCTCTCATTGCGGAGAGAGAGCGCCTGGGATGAAAGAGAGTGCCCTGTGCCCACAAGAAGACGAGAAGAAGAGCGCCACATGCTTCTGTAGAGGTTCCTCGATGTAGGGTCTTGTCTCTTCGAAGAAGAGGTTCCTCAATGAAAGGTCTTCCCTCTTCGCTTCCAAGGAGGTTCCAGGCCTGGGATGAACGAAAGTGCCCTGTGCCCACAAGAAGACAAGAAGAAGAGCGCCACATGCTTCTGTCGAGGTTCCTCGATATAGGGTCTTGTCTCTTCGAAGTAGAGGTTCCTCAATGAAAGGTCCTCCCTCTTCGCTACCAAGGAGTTTCCACAGTCGTGAATAAAATCGTCTTGTGGAAGAAGAGTGAAAGGAAAGGAGGAAAGGAAGCACCTGGTAAGGAAAGGGTATGGAGTATTTGCTCGCCACAAATGATGAGAGAAAGCGGGAACTAGGAGAAGCAATTTCGACACAAAATGAAAGACAAAGGAAAACTCGCTCAACTCATCAAAGGGATTTTGGTAATACAAATGCATCACCCCATGCTAATCTTCCCTTTTTTTACTTCTTCTTCTTGACTTTTCAAACAAAGAGCATAGGTTAAAAAAAAAAAAAAGTGTGTCGAGACGAAAGCAAATTAATCCAAAGATTACAAAAAAATAAATGAATAAAAATAAGAGAAATGAAACATTGGTTACCAAAGATCAGGAAGGAGGATGTACCAACTGAGAACCAAGTTCTTAATATTTCCTTTTTGAAAAAAAAAAAAATCAGTGCCACCCAAAATGAATTAATTTCCGGATGACAACCTATCTCCACATCGAGGGCTGAATAAAAAAGTCTGATATCAAATAAACACTAATATGTATTCCAAAGGTTAAATCTAAACATTCTAATCAAGTATTGATACACAGGTAACGTGGGTATTCACATTTCTGTGATATCTGATGCGAAGAGTTATGTAGGTCAATGTTCAATACAGAGCTACGTGGAAAGAGAGAGAGAGAGAGAGAGAGAGAGAGAGAGAGAGAGAGAGAGAGAGAGAGAGAGAGAGAGAGAGAGAGAGAGAGAGAGAGAGAGAGAGAGAGAGAGAGAGAGAGAGAGAGAGAGAGAGAGAGAGAGAGAGAGAGAGAGAG
>NC_134777.1:92600483-92602983 GCF_046742065.1 Oratosquilla oratoria
TCTCCTCATTTTTAATAATCTCGAGGAGTCTCTAAGCACAATGGATAAAAGTGATAGCCCTCATCTTTGCTCAGTGCCTTGTGATGTATTCCCTTCTTCACCTTGGCCGGCTATTGCCTATAGAATCTTTAGCAGATGCTCTTCACCAAAGGGAATCAAATCAAATTTTCTTTCCTTTTGATGGCCGAGGGAGGCGAGAAATTCCGAATTTTAGAAGAAAAAAAAAGAGGCGATACTTTTTTGTCTGTTTTATTTGATAATGTCCTTTTTTATTTTCACTGATTGTATATAAATATATATATACCAGAATTGGAAATTAAAGAAAATTGGAAACACACACATATATATATATATATATATATATATATATATATATATATATATGTATGTATGTATGTATTGCTTGAAACCACAAGGGAATACACGTGGTTTCAAGCAAAATATCTTTATTCACGTGTTTTATGTGATTACTGTTGCATATATATATATATACACAAACACACACAAAACACACACACACACACACACACACACACATATATATTGTGTATATATGTTTATATATATATACATATATATATATATGTTTAAGGCAGGTTGAACTTTTTAGAAGCTCTGCCAAGGGATTCGAACCCTGACCTGTGCGTCTTGACTTCGTGTTTACTCACGCACAGTTCAGGGCTCGAATCCCTTGGGAGAGATTCTAAGAATGTTCAATATAGGTATACATACATATACCAAAGGCTTTTCCCTCTTACTCGGGAGGTATATATATATATATATATATATATGTATATATATATATATATATATATATATATATATATATATATATGATGTATATATATATATTATATATATACATATATATGTATATATAATTATTTTATGACAGTCGCATGTAGGATTCGAACCCACTGCTCAGCCACCCGTAAGATAATTCTAACAATATATATATATATACATATATATATATATATATATATATATAAATATATCTATATATATATATACAGATATACATACATACACATACACACACATACACACACACACACACACATATATATATATATATATATATATATATATATACATACACACATATATATATGTGTGTGTATGTGTATATATATGTATATATATATAATGTATATATATATATATATATATAAATATATATATATGAGTGGTAGGGTGGTGAGCTTAAACGCCAAGAATACGTTGAAGTTTTATTTCTGACGTTTCGTCCAACTAGGACTTCTTCAGAGTGTACACAAATAAGACAACCACAACTTATATATTCGCACACCTCACCCCGTTCCTCCCCGGTCAATGTTGTTGCCATCTCTCTTTCGTCTTGCCTCGTGGATAATTCGGCCGCTTGCTACCCTCGCCAACTTGACACAACTGTCCCGATGATTGCTACATGGGAGTGAGGTAATATACGCTGCCTCAATTGTCCTCCTAAGCAGTTATCTTCGTCTTTGATTTTGGTTCTAATTTTATTTCTCACAACGTCGCCTATTTTTACTCCCGTGCTAAATGCCAGTTTCAGGCCTGCCTCACTCCCATGTAGCAATCATCGGGACGGTTTTGTCAAGTTGGCGAGGGAAGCAAGCGGCCTAATTATCCACGAATCAAGACGAAAGCGAGATGGCAACAACATTGACCGGGGAGGAACGGGGTGAGCTGTGCGAATATATAAGTTGTCGTTGTCTTAGTTGGACGAAACGTCAGAAATAAAACTTCAACGGATTCTTGGCGTTTAAACTCATTCTGTCTTCACACCTTAATATATATATATATTTATATATATATATATATATATATATATATATATGTGTGTGTGTGTGTGTGTGTGTGTGTGTGTGTGTGTGTGTGTGTGTGTGTGTGTGTGTGTGTGTGTGTGCGTGTGTGTGTGTGTGTGTATGTGTGTGTGTGTGCGTGTGTGTTTTTATTGTGCTTTTTTGCTTTGACTCGTTCATCTTCTTTATAAAGTGGAAAGAGTCTTTTGTACTCATATTCAGAGTGCCGTCGGACGTTTTTATTTACCTGAGGGAATCCTACGTCATCCAAAAGGACTTTAAATAATCAAAGAAATATTTGCATGCTAAATTAAAAATCCCTGTACCACATGAAGGGTAAGGTAAATTCTAACAAACCAGTGAAAGCCTATAATTCACATTTATATGAGCCCCAGTAACCAATCGTATTGTCTTCGTTAATGCTATTCGCGAATCAATACATTTGTTTATTTGAAGAAATGCCCTCTCCCCTACCCGAATAGCGAAAGGATTAAACCGAACTCGATTAACGCTTACCGATATTCTCAGTTTCTTAAACTTGTTCTGGCCTTTGAGGTAGCCCAGTGGATACCGTGTCGAACTCATGAGTAGGTGGTCGCGAGATCGATTCCCGGGACCCACTGCGGGCTCTGTCGCGTTGGTTCCCGATAGCCCTGGGCAGTGGGGGAGGCGACCCAAACATCGGCATGAAA
>NC_134777.1:92612983-92615483 GCF_046742065.1 Oratosquilla oratoria
GGAGTAATTAGTGAGGAACAGTGTGGGTTTAGGACATGTAGGGGTTGTGTAGATCAGATTTTTGTGGTAAGACAGATATGTGAGAAAGCTATAGGAAAAGGTAAGGATGTTTTTTGGGCTTTTATGGATCTGGAAAAGGCTTATGACAGGGTAGACAGGAAGGCACTGTGAGAGGTACTACAGATATATGGGATAGGAGAAAAGCTGTTAAGAGCAGTCAAGAGTTTTTACGAGAGTAGTATGGAGAGAGTGAATGGTTTGAGGTAAAGGTGGGACTTCGTCAGGGGTGTGTTATGTCGCCCTGGCTGCTCAATCTTTACATGGATGGGGTGGTGCGAGAGGTGAATGCAAGGGTAGTGGTTCAGGGGTTGGAGAAGATTAAAGAAAATGGAGAAATGTGGGAGGTGAGCCAGTTGTTGTTTGCTGACGACACTGCGCTTGTAGCAGGATCAGAGGAGGGATTGAGGAAGTTAGTGACAGAGTTTGAGAAGGTGTGTGAAAGAAGGAAGTTGAAGATAAATGTGGGCAAAAGTAAGGTGATGAGATGTACAAGGGGAGAGAGTAACAGCGGGCTGGAAGTGAGTATTAAGGGTGAGAAACTGGAGGAAGTGGATAGTTTTAGATACTTGGGTGCGAATGTGGCAGGAAAGGGAGGAGTGGGGGTGGAGGTAGATTGTAGATTGAGAGAAGCGAGTAAATGCCTTGGTGGATTAAAAAGTGTAATGAGAAATAGACATCTAGGAATGGATGCTAAGAGGAGGTTATATGAAGGAGTGATTGTGCCAACAGCAATGTACGGGGCAGAAACATGGAACATGAGAGAGGAAGAGAGAAGGAGTTTGAATGTGTTTGAGATGAAATGTCTGAGAAGTATGATAGAGGTTACTAGGCTAGATAGAGTGAGAAATGAGGAGGTGAGGAGGAGAACAGGGATGGAAAGGGAGCTGGGAGATAGGGTTGATGAAAGAGTATTAGGATGGTTTGGACACATGGAAAGAATGAGTGAAGAAAGATTAGTAAATGAAATGTGGAAGGCAGAGGTGGAAGGAGTGAATATGAGGGGGCGTCCTAGGATGAGATGGATGGATGGGGTGAAAGGGGCTTTACAAAAGAGAGGAATGTCTGTAGAGGAAGGACGGGAGATGACATAAGATTGGGGTGAATGGAGAAGGGTTGTGTATAGATGATGCTGTGATGCATGAGGGGGAGTGGCTGGGGGAAGGGGGGTGAGTAAGTATGTATGAGAAAAAATTTGACGCAGCCCGAAGGGATTTCTCCCCGTCCTCTCCTTTTCTGCATGAGGGGACGGAGAGGGGAGTCGCCGAATTTATAAAGCAGCCTTGCTGTGGATGTGCTGTGTCTTGCGACACTGCTTCTGACCCAGGGCAATGGACAGGATGCAGGGATGACCCGTCATCCAGGAGGTGCCAAGATAAGAGGGAGGGAGGAGGGTGGAGGGGAGTGTAATATATAGGAAATGGAATGGGTGGGAGTGGTTTCTATGCCTTTTTCTTTTTGGCTACCCCCCCATGTAGGGGGAAAAAGCCTTTGGTATATATATGTATATATTTATATATATATATATATATATATGTATGTATATATCTGTATACATATATATATTTATATATATATATATATACATATACATATATATTCTTGAATTTTCCATTCGACAAGAACTATATAATTTTGTTGGTTTTTTATATATGCTTTAATGCATTCTGATCACTCCTATACACTCGTTTGTTTATGTATATATATATATATATATATATATATATATATATATATATATATATATATATAATGAAATGAAGAAAATAAGATAACGTCACAATGGGGACACTTTCGTGAGCTATTGTGGGTTCGTCTGATTAGTTTTTATTAAATTCACATATCAAAATGGGGAAATATAAGGAAATGCTAAAGATATATAATATCTAAGGAAACATAATATGAATACCAAAAGTAATTAGCCAACTACCCGTGGAAGATTCACAAACACGATAAGTTTGTCAATGTGCACGGTATGAACTTTCCTGTGAAACAGCTTTTGACAAATTGAAAATATTAAACAAGAACGTAGATCAGTTAAGAAAATATCCATGAAATTAAATCAAACGAATTTGATTCTTTTCCTAGATACATTCAAGCGTATACTTCGAAATGTGATTATGAATTGGAATAAAATAAAATTCCACTTTTTACATTTTATATGAAAAGTCATGTATATTTTGAATAAAATGTTCTTCAGATAATCAAGGTTTTATTCTATAATCATCAAGCTACCAAACTTTTTGTTATACAACATATTTCAAGTTTAATTATAAACCATACTTGATTAAAACTATCCTCAGTTTAGAAACACTGTTCAGATCTCTTAAAAAAAAAACCAGTTTCATCACGATTTTTCATAAAATATTCGAATCCAAAGGTAAAGGATATTGAACCACTTGACAACTTGTAAACAAAATATTGTAAAATTATTTATCGTTTT
>NC_134777.1:92620483-92627983 GCF_046742065.1 Oratosquilla oratoria
AAGGACATTCTTATGTTCACCTCAATGATGCTGGAGACGTAATCGCGCTACGCTATATTTCATCTTCAAGGCTTAATTACAATATTAATAATCTACGGGATATACACGCCATGTTTCAATATATTACACGGTCAACTGGTGGACTGAAAGGTCAGCACGTGGACCATTAGTTAATCTCGGATCAGTTTAATACTTTGGGATAAATTCATTTTATTTGCAATTATTAGAAAATATATATAGGCAGAACATATGTGAAAAAGCTTTGGGATATCTAAACCGAATATGTATATGCCAAGGCAAAAAATATAGTTAGACTTTACATTTGATAAATATATACTATATACACACTAATCACTGTGCAATACATTTTGACACGCATACGTAAATGTACAAACTTATGTATATGTCTATATCTTTATATATATATATATATGCATACATATATATGTATTTATAAGTATAATCAATATATATATATATATATATATATATACACACACACATATATATATATATATATATATATATATATATATATATATATATGCATATATACTGAGGCTACAAAATGGGGTCGCAAAGAGTGATCTTTCCTAATCCCGGGAACCACTATTGTTTCGAGTTCAGGGACTTTTGTAGCCTTAGTAGCCGAGAGGGTTAAAGCGCTGCACAGAAGCCTGATCTGATTGATGTCGCTGTCCACTAGTGAATTCCTCACATGGTTACAATGATGAAACGTGAAAGAGATCTGTTCTGGTCTTTACCCCCTTCTACAAGTGGGCTCGGGTCACGGGTGAAAAAGGAAGTGTGGTGGCAGAGAGTGATCTTTCCTAATCTGGGAAACCCGTAGAACCAGTTGAGAGACTTTTGTAGCCTCAGTAGCCGAGAGGGTCAAAGCGCTGCACAGTAGCCTTATGGCCTCTGAGCGGTAGGTTCAGAGGTCATATGTATATAAATATACATATATCTATCTATCTATCTATCTATCTATATATATATATATATATACTGTATATATATATATATATATATATACAGTGCTCAACAAGGATGTACGAACGGTTAGCGAGAATGAGTGATGAGGAGTGTTGAGGACTATTTTTGCTGAAATGCACAATTTTATATAAAACATTAGCATATGGTTGCATTATTTGACCTATTTTCTTTAGAATGTGTGATTTCCATGTAATTGGATCAAAGAGAAGTTACGTTTTTATCCTCTACAATATTACCAACCACATACCGTCCGACTCACTAATTGCCGACTTCACCCAAACAATGACGGTTTTTGCTCAAATGCACAATTTCATATAAGAAATTAGCGTATGATTGCATTATTTGACATATTTTCTTTAAAACGTGTGATTTCCTTGTAATTTGAAAAAAAAAGTTACGTATTTATCTTATGCAAAATTACCGACCACAGCTACGATTCGTCCATCCCGCCATCTATGATCACTGATGGTATGGATCAAACTACACTCTATTAAGTTTCTTACTATTGTGTTATTAGTGTAATAGATTGCATATAGTTAAATTATTTAGACTATTTTCTTTAAAATGTGTTATTTTCATGTAATTTGACCAATCGTGCATTTCAGCAATCGTGCATTTCAGTCGGTCGGCAATTTTCCAGAGGATAAAAACGTAACTTCTCTTTGATCAAATTACATGGAAATCGAATATTTTAAAGAAATTAGGTCAAATAATGCAACCATACGCTAATTTTTTATATACAATCGTGCAATCAGCAAAAAACGTTCTTGTTCGAGTTTGGTCGGCTATTAATGTGTCGGACGATATTCGTAGCTGTGGTTGGTAAATTTGCAGAGGATAAAAACGTAACTTCTTTTTTTCAAATTACATGAAAATCACACATTCTAAAGAAAATAGGTCAATCATATTTCCTCGTTTGTTTGATTCGATTAATCGATTTGATATAAAAGGATTACATTTATGTTTGTATATCTATCAAATGTCCCCCCGTTACAGTCAGCAAATGTCATGGGCCACGTTGTCAAAGGCAGGTTCGTAATTCATTTGCTTTATTTCAATTTTCCTTTCATGTGCGTTTATTTCTAATTCTTGTAATTCTATTTATCTAGCAAATGCCCTCACCAATCGCCTGAAAATTATCTGTTATTGTATCCGATTTATATATACAAAGGAGGAACATACCGAAATTAGACAGTTTGGTCCATATCTAGGTCGGATGCGAATTTTTTTTAATAATGATAAATAAACAAATAAATAAAATAAATAATTATATAAATAATAATAAATAAAATTAATAAATATATAAATAGGTAAAGTTAAACTATAAACAACCAGATAAATATCAAATACTAATAAATTAACAGATAAATAATAATCATACAAAATAATAATAAAATTGTAAATAACAACAAACAAATAAACAAACAATATAATTTATTTATAATTTCACTGAATTTTTACTATCCTATAATTGTATTTATTTGCCAAATGCCCTTGACAACGCCAATAAATAGCACCAAATTATCAAAAACAATATCACAATTTCTTTGGATATATGTTATCCGTATATATATATATATATATATATATATATATATATATGTATATATTATATATATATATATATATATTATTATTTTTTTTTTTTTTTTTTTTTTTTTTTTTTTAACAAATGTTCTCGTCAGCATCACCAAAAGCCTCAAACAAATTGTCTGATTCGAATTGTGGTTCCACTGTTCCCAGTTGCATTTCCATTCAGATTGAGTCAATGCGTATATTCACTTCCCTATTCTGTGTTAACATTTCTCTTTCGAACCCACCCAACGCCATTCTAGACCGCATGGATTTCCTGCCAGTATTATTACTTTTTGTAATTCCTTATAATCCCTTATAATCCACAATAATTCCCTGTAATTAGTCTATTTTCAACATTACACGGATACGCTAATTCTCAACGGCAATTGCGAATTAAGCTATTTAGCGCAGTAATGTTGATCTTGGTCAAAGTCATGAGAGGCTCGCGAGCGAAGCGAGGACCGACGTCATATTTTTCTGGTGTTTGATCAAACATTTTGGTGTTTTATGATTTTTTGTTTTATTTGACCAAATGACAAGAATCTTGTCATCCGAGTTTAATGGGTTAAGTCCTTTTGTGAATGAGGGGGACAATTCCGCAATGGATTTAAATCGCTTGGTTGGAGCGTATAGTAAACAATGGCATACATGATAGATGACGAGATCGATTATAAGCCTATATCGATATAAGCTTAATTAAGAATAACAGTAATAACGATAATAATAATAATAATAATAATAATAATAATAATAATAATAATAATAATAATAATAATAATGATAATAATAATAATGATAATAATAATAATAATAATAATAATAATAATAATAATAATGACAATAATAATAATAATAATGATAATAATAATAATAATAATGATATTAATAATAATAATAATAATAATAATAATAATAATAATAATAATAATAATAATAATAATAATAATAATAATAACAACAACAACGACAATAACGACGACGACGACGATGATGAAAAAATAACAATAACAATTATCTTGAATTTTACTGACTGGAAACCCGCAGCGCCACGGTGGCTGCAACGGTCCCTGGACCTTAACAAAGAGCTCTCCAAGAGAAAACGTAGGACTTGCTTGCACGGTATTAGTGAAAATCTGTTTCTATGTCGCCTGCACAAAATTGTAGTAATATAGTTGTTCATGCCGGTTTTCAACTCTATATGGGAAAGGGAGAATTATAGTTAAAATAGAGATAGAAAGATCTTGAGGCCAGTCCAATGATCGAGTTTCAGCCGCTTGGGGTTGCAACTCTATGTGCTGAGCAAGTTAACAGATTTTGAAAGTGGACAGTAGGGAGCTGGTTCTCTCCGAAGTCCATCACAAGCAAGTGGCGGCAGCCTTAATATAGCGTACTGTATACCACTCAACAAAGTTTTATATCGAAGTCGGTCTAATCCTTTATCGGGCCGACAGAACTCCACACAAACAAAAATTGCAGTCAAAAATGAATTTATAAAAAAGATGAATCAACTCTGTGGTATCACGTAGCCAGCAAAGATCTTATTTCATCATTTATAACATTTAATAATTTCATCTTATTTGACCTTTCCATTCGATCTGATACCAGACTATTTCCTTCATCCCGGGTACTCCTTGGCCAGAGGCGGCACGGATATATGCCATCACCGTTGCCAGATGCCAAATTTGCATTCCGATATCTATCTCTCTATTCTATTTCTATTTCATGTCTCGCTTCTCAATCTATCAATATCGCGTCTCCTGAAGATCTCTCTTCCAGACAATTCTCTTCAGTGGAAGGATCTCAATTCTGGATAAAATGGGGTCTGGAACGACAAGTCTCTTGTCACTTCTTTAAGGGGTTTGGATTCTAAAAACGGCAATAAATAATTCTTAATGGTGTTAGATCCTTTTAAATGGGGTTTGATCTCTCTTAAAGGGGTTGGATTACTCTTAAGGGGTTCCAATTCTCTAAAAAGAATCCAACAACTTTGACTTAAGAAGAATTAAATTCCTTTCAGATCAATCCAACCTCATTAGAAATGGTCCAAACAATTTAATTTATTAAAGTTGCCTGGCATTAATCATAATAAAAATGAATAAAAGAAACTTCGATGAAGATATTACATTCTCATGTTTTCATGCTTAAATGAAATATATGGAATTAGCCCGATAAATATATATGAATTATACCAGCGTCCAGTATCCATCACCTCATTTAAACGAATACAATTTTATTGCATTCGCGAGGAAAAAAAATAATAAACATCAAATAGACAATATAAATGAAAATTATTTGTAAACAAACAAATGAAGTCTCATCGCATTAGCTAAATTAAACAAGTATATAAATAAATCAACAGAAAAATATCAACAAATAAAAATATGTAAACAAACAAACATTTCACATGATATAGGTCACCGTTTCCATGTCATTATAGTTTTTTTCTTTGTGTGTGAACGAATATTTTATGACAAACATTCACTTTGTCCACACAGGAAATCCATTTGTACCATGTCTATATTTTCTCCATAACGGAGATCTGAAACACAATTACTAGCAATGGAAAAAACAGAATTTTACACTCACGGTGGATGGATTTCCCTCAAACTAATTAAAATTACCTGTATTATCTAGGAAAATACAAACCTAATATATACATATATATATATATATATATATATATATATATATATATATATATATATATACACATATATATACATACAGTATATATACATATATATATATATATACATATATATATACATTTATATATATATATATATATGTATATATATACACATATATATGTATATATATACATACATACATGTATATATATATATATATATATATATATATATATATATATATATATATAGGTATATATATATACGTACGTGTGTATGTGTGTGTGTGTGTGTGTGTGTGTGTGTGTGTGTGTGTGTGTGTGTGTGTGTGTGTGTGTGTGTGTGTGTGTGTGTGTGTGTGTGTGTGTGTGTGTGTGTGCAATATCACTACAAAAGAAGAGAAACTTGTAGACAGTAAGTACTTTCGTGTATATACATCTTCAGACTAAGTAAGGCAGATACAAGTATAGTTAATTACATAAAAAGGAAGGGACAATAGCATACAGGAAACAACAAATATAGAAAGGGAGGAATGTACACATTAGGTGCCTGACCTTACCTCCCTTTCTTAGACCTGACTAGATATGGTTCAACCTGACAGATAATTCCTAATCATTATCTGGGTCAACAATTGATCACATTTGAAATGTCCGTAGTTCAAGTTTACATTTGTATCATATGTGCTTAAGATTAAAAATGATGTGATCCCGTCTCTCTCAAGGAAACTCCTTCACTTTGCTACAGTTGTTGCCCTAGGCCAATCAATACGATGGTTATTTAATTATTTGTGTTGAGATAGAACATTGTTTTCTTGTGCAGGTCTTAAACTATGTTTATGTTGGGAAATCCTTGTGCTCATTTTTTTTTTCTTCAGTTTGGTCAATATAAATTTTGTTACAATCTTTATACAATACCCCGTTGTTATTGGGCGGGCTGTTCTTGATGAGGGCTCTTTTGATAGTGTGGTCATATATTAATAATACTTTGACTTTTAATTACTTAAGGAAGTTTACAACACGCAAGAAGTTTTTATTTTAAAGGAAAAATAAGTGTCCTGTCGCAATGCGGTCGTTTTAAACTCTACTTGCATTACTGCGATGGCATGGAATTGAAACTGAATTGTGGTTGAAAAGATGTTAATCTGTTCACTGGGAACCATTCAGTGTATGTATGTGTATATATATATATATATATATATATATGTGTATATATATATGTATATACATATATATATACATATATACTGTATATATATATATATATATATATATATATATATATATATATATATATAACTACTGACGTCATGCGCTGACAAAGTGGGCCTCAAACATTCTTCCCGCTTTGGCCCAAGTCCACCACTGATCTGTACGAAAAATCGTTTGTTGTTCTATGGGGAAAAATGCGTCAATGTGAGGAGAAATGTAATTTGAAATAAGAACAGGAATACACACGCACGTACACAGGTACACACAAACACACGCACAAACAAACGTACACACACATACACAAACACATACACACATGCACACACGCCCATCCACCCCACACACAAACACACATGCAAACACACATGTGCACACACACATGCACATACACACACATGCACACACACAAACACACACACACACACACACGCACACACACACACATTCATATTCATAGCGACATCCCTTCCTATGCCAGTGCAACAACAATTAATCGCCGTGTTAGTTATAAAGGTCAAATTCGATATTCATGCAATGTATATTTCGCACTTATGAAAGCGCGAGTTAGTCCACCAGCCGCATACAACGCTGTGCTCACACTTTACAAGATATGTTTCTATTCTAGCTGTCGTCATACGATTTAATTCAACTGAGGGAGACCTTGGTGTTTATGCTGCGCTAAGGGACGGTCCCCAACCTGAAGGGCGTCTCAATCGACCGTGAACCAACGCACTCCACGGTTCGTTCGTGGCAGACCTTATAATGTTATCTCTGTGCCCAGAGGAGTTTATTCATCTGAAAGGTGATGTCTGCTCTGAGTCTTAATTGAATAGGATATTTTTGCGCTGGCGAGAATAAACACTTCTATGGGTGTCACGTGATGTGAAGGAGGGGGAGGTGCGGGTGGGGGAGTCATCCTTCAATTAATACTTTCAATATTGGATCCTTTTTTTTTTTTTTTTTCTTAATCTCCTCTGCAGCCAACGGTGTCATTGGGCATTTCCATTAACCCCTTCACCATCGCGTGATACATTTTTTCTTCTAATATCCTATCGCTAGATTATTCTACCTACTTCTATATTTCCTTACCG
>NC_134777.1:92637983-92647983 GCF_046742065.1 Oratosquilla oratoria
ACATCAAACCGAATTATCATCATCACTTAAGAATAAACTCAGTTGAAGATTCCCGTGTTTCTTCGTCCCTACACTATCAATCTACCAAAGTATCTCAACATATGAACCAAAATAAACAAAACCAGTGACAACCAAAGCAGTACAACTGAAACTACCACCAAGAATTAGTTAAATTTCATAAAAGAACCAATATAAACAATATGTTCGGTATAGTATTTTCACATCATTCCTCTCTTTGATTTCGATTTCTTGGGTTTATATCTTACTTATATTGCTTTATTAAAGCTTGTTTTTCTCTTTTCTTCTTATCAAAATAAACACCGTGTGGGGACGGACGTACGACGTTTCGCTGGTTAGAGAATGATCAAGTACATAGTCGTGGTACACAAATCGTTGAGAACAAAATAGGAGGACAATTGCCCCCTCGCCTTATTTCTTCCACTTTCGTCGGTGAACGAATGTCTTCCTGCACGCGGACAAACGCTCCTCATCCTCCTTAACCTTCCTTAGGGTCCAGTGATATTCCTCCGTCAACCCCAGAAGGGTAGGAAGCAATTGTCTGTGTACAGGACCACAATGAACAAATGCGGAAGCGGAAGAAATAAGGTGAGGGGAGCAATTGTCCACTGCTAATGGACAAAAAAGCTATCTTATTTCTGGTGTCCCCCACTTTAAGATATACGGAGCCTAGGGAAGGTAACGGAGTATAGGGAGTTATTGTCCGTGTGCAACAGGACATTTGTCCACCATCGATGAACAAACGCAAAAACGAAGAAATAAGGTACAGGGGCAGTTGTCTAATACTAATGGATAAAATAATAGTGTTCTTCCTGGTGTCCCCACTTTAAGACCTGTGGAGTCTAGTAAAGGTTAAGAATAGGGAGTAATTACCGTGTACAATAGGACCTTTGTCCACCATCGATGAACAAACGCGAAAACAGAAGAAATAAGGTAAAGGAACAATTGTCTATGTTAATGAACAAAATTAAAGTATTCTTCCTGGTGTCCACCGTCGATGAACAAACGCGAGAGCGGAAAAAATAAGGTACGGGGGCATTTGTCCAATGTTGATGGATATATGATTTTTTTTTTTTTTTTTGGTGTCCTCACTTTAAAGTCTGTGGAGCCAAAATTGTTAATCTTTTTGGAGGAGGACGAGGACAAGAGCTCTCCCTTTGATCTGAGGGGGAACCCTTCCAATGTCAGAATGTTCTTCGTCTGTCTTTTCATATTTTTTTCTTGTCATTTATTCAATATTCTTTTGTCTTTCAAATTTTCCAGGCAATGCAATTCAGCACACGTTAATAGACATAAAATTGGCTGTCTATTTATGTGTTTGTTTATTAATTTCATTGGTTATTCACTTACTCTTCTATCTATTTCTTTATTTGTCAAACTGTTTGTTCATTTATTTCATTGTGTATCAACTCACTTTTCTATTTATGTTTATCTATTTGTAATTTATTTATTAATTATTTATCTATTCATTTATTCATTTATCTTTTTTATTTACTTATCTATTCAGTTAACCATTCATATTTATCTATTCAGTTGCTTATTATGAATCTGTTTTCCTTAAAAAAGCGTAGACTCGGAGGTGATTTGATACAGGTCTTTAAAATTCTAAAGGGAATTAACATCAAAAGTGACAAAAATTTCACGTTGAATGAGAATCAGACAAGAAACAATGGTCTCAAACTGTCCGGAAATAGATTCAATTTGGAAGTGGGTAGAAACAACTTCGCCAACCGTGTAGTTAATGAATGGAATAAACTTCCTGCACAGGTAGTGCAATGTAGTTCAGTTCGAAGCTTTAAGAATCATTTAGATAAACACCTAAGCAAGATGCTGTAATGATTATAATTTATTTTATATCATTTGTTTTTGTTTTGTCATCATTTGTTTGTTTGATTCTCATTTGTTATTAGTTATATGTCAATTTATTATCATTTACTATTTACCTGTTTGTTTATTATTTAACTATACCTATGCATTTATTTATGTATTGTATTTGTTATTTACATTATTATAGCTTTTATTTATAAATTTATTATTATTATGATTTTTTTCGCATCCGACCTAGATATGGACCAAAAGGTCTCCTGTCGACATGATCCGTCTTTGTAATCCTTTGTAATCCTTTTTGCAGCTCGTTTGCCAACTCATCTCGAGCAGTTTCAAAAACAAAACAAATGAGATGTAGTGCACATCTGGCAGCGTATGTAACCAGTTGTTGCTATGCTCAACAATATAACGAAATGTTATTCAACTTTGAACTATTAATAGTTGTCACAACGTGCTGTTTCAACAATCTAGTAAACTTCTAGGTTACATATTCTAAATCCTTGTTTCAATTTCCGTCAAGACCCTTTGATACAACTTTTCTTAAATGATATTGAATACGTCAAATCGAATATTAATATAAAGAATTTTTAGTTCCATTTGATTTATTTATCTTTTTATTCTATTTTTAAAGATTCCTGAAAACATATTGCCTGCATGTACGAGAGGAGACACAAAATTTCATACACAATCTCAATATTCTTTTTATATTTTCTTGTTCCTCTCATTTTCACATCTGCTGGTTTTAATCATCTTTGTGACATCCGCTGTGGTTACGAGATGGAGTTCAATCAATTCCAATTCCGTGAGAGAGAGAGAGAGAGAGAGAGAGAGAGAGAGAGAGAGAGAGAGAGAGAGAGAGAGAGAGAGAGAGAGAGAGAGAGAGAGAGAGAGAGAGAGAGAGAGAGAGAGAGAGGAGATGGGAAGCAGAGAAGAGGGAAGGGTACTGGAGACACACACACACACACACACACACACACACATATATTCACACACACACTGCGCCACATAATAAACTTAAGAAAGACGGTTACAGAAGAGATCTGAAAAAGAATAGCTTTCCACACAAAATAATAGATATCTGGAACAAACTGAAGGAGGCAACAGTGAGTGCTAAACCAATACATGACTTTAAGAAAAAAGTGGATGCGGAAAGATACAACAGCGGGTCACTACGAGCATAGCTCTCCTCCCGCAAAATACAACTAGGTAAATGAATATACGCATACACACAAGTATACACACACGCGCACGCACCAGGGTGTACGCACGCACGCACACACACATTCATACAAATTGGGTCCTGTCTATTACTCTCCAATTTGTGTGTGTGTGTGTGTGTGTGTGTGTGTGTGTGTGTGTGTGTGTGTGTGTGTGCATGCGTGTATGTATGTGTGCATGCATGTGTGTGTATGTGTTTCACCCAGGTCTTGGATCATGTGTTCGACTCGTGATCGACAGCTACTTCCTTCCAGGAAAAGAGTTCATAGCTCACATATGACCGATCTATGTGTAATGCTGTGACCTTACGTGCGCACACACACCCAACTCCCCGCCCACGAGAGTTGGAGTAACGACTCAAAACGCAGCGATACTGAAATTATTTCAGCCCTGGGCGGGATTCGAACCCGGACCGCTGTAGGGACAGGCAGGAACTCTACCATTGCGCCACTGAGTAGTGTGTGTGTGTGTGTGTGTGTGTGTGTGTGTGTGTGTGTGTGTGTGTGTGTGTGTGTGTGTGTGTGTGCGCACTCACTCCTCCAGGTACTACTGAAACATCTGTAAACATATTCAAACAAGTTCGCAGCTTCCATGTTCTGCAAAATGAATTCCTACTTTGACGAGTTCACATTAAACAGCAAGTGAATTGATTATAACTCTGGAAACACCTTAGGAACGATGCCTGAACGCTCAAAGTTTAATTACTATTGTTGCATGATGTGCCCTCGACATGACCCAAACGATGCATTACGGGTCCTTTGAACGTTGCTCCCTAGGACCCCTGCATCACCGCTACACCCTTCACACATTCATGGGTCAAAGTTTCTCCCCCCCTCCCCTCTCTCTCTCTCTCTCTTTCTCTCTCTCTCTCTCTCTATCTATCTCTCTCTCTCTCTCTCTCTCTCTCTCGCCCAATTTCCATACGAGTTCAGCTGTTGGAGGCGAATGTTGCAATGTTACATTACGTAATCTTTGTGCAGTTACGTACACAATCTCAATAGGTTCATATATTTTCTTGAATATTATATACGCAATTACACATATTGTTACATACACTCATTCATTTATACATGTTGCTAAATATATTATATATAGTGTTCAACGACGAGTATTTACTTATTGTCCACCTAGAGAACTTAAATGCCACAATGGGGTTAGTTTAACGCTAATTAGGAAGGCTGGTTTAAACGGTTTGGTAACCATTTGGTCTGCACGTTCCCCTGTGAACCACTGGGTTATATCTGTGGAACCCTCGACTCTGCTTCCCCTGGGGGATTATCTGAAGAAAATCTGGAGGAACATCTGTGCTTCTCAGGGGGGATTCTCTGGGGAACCTTTGAATAACCTTTATGCTCCTTCCACGGCTCTGTGCTCCCCTGGGGGAATATCTTGAGGAATATCTATGCTTCTCATGGGGATTCTCTGGGGAACTTTTGAATAACCTCTATGCTCCCCCTAAGGCTCTTTGCTCCCCTGGAGGAATATCTGAAGAATATCTGGGGGATACATGTGCTTTCCCTGGGGTAATATCTGAAGAATACCTGAGGAATATCTGTGCTTCCCCTAGGGGAACGTCTGGGGAATATCTGGGGAATATCTGTACTTCCCAATGAGGAACCTCTTGGCAATATCTGGGGAGCTTCTCAGGAACCTCTGTGCTCTTCCCAAGTAGCCTCTCAGGAACCTCTTTGTTCCATCTGCGAACCCTATGAAGACCCTCTTGGGGACTCCGAAGAGGTCTCAGAAGCCCCAAGAAGAGAGTCGCTGTCACGAGTTCTTAAACTCTTTCAGTATGGTGGAGCACTTCTTAGTGTAGGCCTCATGGTCTCTTGCAGTCTCCTTTGATCTTATATTCTTATTTTGTTCTGGCTGACCCCAAATTATTCTATCTAGAGAGCAAGGCGTCACCATACTAAAGAGACTGAACCATCACTAGCGACTTCAGAAGTGTTGAAATGAATCGTATACTGTATTATCTATGTATAATACTTAATATATTTTCTTTTGGTCCACCACAAACGATTTTATCCACGTCAGTAGGAGTTACTATATTGAATAGGTAAAACTTTTTCCAAGGTAAAAATTTTCTTAACTCTTTCGGCACAGTTGCTTCCACTTCTAAGTAGCCTACTACAGGAACTGAGATATTAGAGGGGTTCTGTGGGTGGCCTATACCTATGGATCGTAAATTTACGATATGCAGTACATTTACGACGCAAGCGAGTCGTAAATGTACGCTCGCCCACTGTAGCACTTAGAGGTGAAGCCAAGTGTACATGGATGGAACCGATGAGGAGAAGTGAACCCGTGGCTGTAATGTAAGGGATTTCTCGGACTAAGAAAACGCACGCGCGCACGCACACACTCCGAGACTTCAAAGTTACCCTGGATCCTTTGGGCCAACCAAATCTGTCCACGTTTCCAGTTAGCTTGTCCTCGTCCTCCTCCTCCTCCTCTTCCTCCCCCTCCTCTTCCGCTTCCTCTTCTTCTTCTTCCTCTTCTTCCTCCTCACCCCTTCCTCCTCCTACTCCTCTCCCTTCTTCCTTTTCCTCTCCTCCTCCTCCTCTTCTTCCTCTTCCTCTCCGTCCTCCTCGCTCTCTTCCTCTTCTTGCCCCTCTCTCTCGTTCCTTTTCTCCTGCTCCTCTTCCTCTCCCTCCTCCTCGCTCTCTTCCTTCTCTTGCCCCTCCTCTTCTTCCTCCCTCTCCTCTTCTTGTTCTTCTTCTTCCCCCTCCTCTTTTCCCTTCTCTTCCTCTCCTATTTTCCATAGCTAATCCGCCGGCCATTCTACTATCTCCTTTCCTTACTTTTTTATTGCTCTCTCTGTCTCCCTTCCTTTCTCTTAACGTGTCTTTGCAGATTTTCCTTTCCGTTTTTAATTCATTTATTTTGTTTTTCAATTTCGTTCAAAGTTTTGGTCCACATCGTCTTCCATTTCTATTTTTGTTTTGGTTTCTTCTTCTTCCCCGTTACTTCACTTTTTTCTCTTCTGTATCTTTCCTCCTCCTCCTCCTCCTCTTCTCTCCTTGGCTTTTGTTAATCTCCTCTTTCCTTTTCTTTTCCTTTCTTCCTCTTTTTCTTCTTCTTTTTCTATTATTGTTCTTATTGCTTGTTTGCTATTCCTTATTTCTTCTCTCTACTCTTTCACTCTTATCTAGTTCTTTATCTAAGTGGTCTCTTTATTCTGCAGGCTATTTTGTTTCTTATTTTACAAGTCTTCAAAAATCAGTTTCTTATGAAACTGTTATTGAAATCTCCATCCTTATTTCTACACTTCTTCTTTCTTCCATATTTCTCCTTTTTTAAATTTTATCTCTTTATTTTTAGTTTCTTTTTTATTGATCTATATTAAAAAATATGTTTCCGTATTATGATGCAGAGTTCTTCACATATATCTTTTGATGTATGTGTTCGAGTGTGTGTGCGTGTGTGTGTGTGTGTGTGTGTGTGTGTGTGTGTGTGTGTGTGTGTGAGAGAGAGAGAGAGAGAGAGAGAGAGAGAGAGAGAGAGAGAGAGAGAGAGAGAGAGACAGAGAGAGAGAATAAGAGAGAGAGAGAAAGAATAAGAGAGAGAGAGAGAGAATAAGAGAGAGAGAGAATAAGAGAGAGAGAGAGAGAGAGAGAGAGAGAGAGAGAGAGAGAGAGAGATAAAAAGCGAGGGAGAAAAAGAGAGAGAGTGAGAAATAGAGAGAGAGAGAGAGATAATAAGAGAGAGAGAGAGAGAGAGAGAGAGAGAGAGAGAGAGAGAGAGAGAGAGAGAGAGAGAGAGAGAGAGAGAGAGAGAGAGAGAGAGAGAGAGAGAGAGAGAGAGAGAGAGAGAGAGAGAGAGAGAGAGAGAGAGAGAGAGAGAGAGAAGAGAGAGGGAGAGAGAGAGAGAGAGAGAGAGTGAGAGAGGGAGAGAGAAGTGAGAGAGAGAGAGAGAGAGAGAGAGAGAGAGAGAGAGAGAGAGAGAGAGAGAGAGAGAGAGAGAGAGAGAGGGAGAGAGAGGGAGGGAGAGAGAGAGGAAGAGAGAGAGAGTGAGAGAAGAGAGAGAAAGAGAGAGGGGAAATTGGTAAACTTGGTAACGACGATCCCTCAACTTTTCTGAAGAACGACCTCATTACAAGTCTGTCATGTGTGTTTGTTTGTTCCAAAAGAGGCATAAGGCCTCTGAGGGACACAAGTCTCCATATATGTTATTATTCATAGCCACAACTTTTATTCATACAATGTTTACATTTACTTATTTACTTACTTATCTATTCATATATTCATTCAATTCTCTATTTATTTGTTTGTCTATTTTTCTATTTATTAATTTACTTATGCATTTATCTATCTATATATTCATCTATTTATGTATTTATGTATCTATTCATTGATTTGTTTTCTATCTATTAATGCATATATGCATTTATTTATTCATTTAATTACCTTTTATAAGCATTTATCTATGAACTTATTTTTTCATTAATTTATTCATTTATTTGTATAGCTGTTTATCTCTTTATCTATTCAACAATTTAATTTCTTAATACCCCATAGGGTATTTATTTTATCCAGTTATTACTTGATGCAGTTATTGTTTTTTTGGTTACCCTTAAGCCTTTGGTATATGTATGTATTATTTTAGGGACTTAACTGACATCCCTATGGACCAGAGTTAGGTATATGTATGTATTATTTTAGGGACTTAACTGACACCCCTATGGACCAGAGTTAGGTATATGTATGTATTATTTTAGGGACTTAACTGACATCCCTATGGACCAGAGTTAGGTATATGTATGTATTATTTTAGGGACTTAACTGACACCCCTATGGACCAGAGTTAGGTATATGTATGTATTATTTTAGGGACTTAACTGACATCCCTATGGACCAGAGTTAGGTATATGTATGTATTATTTTAGGGACTTGACTGACATCCCTATGGACCAGAGTTACGTAGAATTCTCTTATGGTCGTAGGCTATTCTCAACTTGAACAAGAATGATGATTTTTCGGTTTCCTTCTGCTCTGCATCCTTTTTAAAAAAATATATTTTCCACTTTTGTGACGTCACTTCTTCGGCGCTGTGTAGTCTCCTGGGACAGAAACGTTAGTTACAATAAATAAGTTACTAAAACATACATTGTGTAAATAACTTTTTGTTTATTTTCGTTCATATACTTTATCGTTTACGATGAATGGTTAATTTCATGTAGAAAAATGGAAATAAAAAATAAACGTATAGAGGAAATCGTATCTCCTTAAGACTTCAATATGACTATATTTGTACTCGTCTGAAATTCTCTCCATTGTATCTATAAAAGTCTCATATACACACATAAACACATACAAATATATATATACATATATATATATATATATATATATATATACGCACACGCACACACGCGTGCACACACACACACACACACATATATATATATATATATATATATACATATATGAAATATATATATATATATATATATATATATATATACATATATATATACACATATAGTTAGCCTACATTATCAATATCTCCACGTGCCCTGGGAGTGTCGTCATACGTACAATTTTGCACACCTGAAAAATCCCCTCAGAGACGACGTTTTTCATAAAAAAATCAAAAAAAATCATGCGGAATTAGGTGTCGGCCTCTTCCATCCCCATCAAATTTCTTCTTCAACCGAAAAACTCCATCCGGGTGAAGGCCGAGTCGAAAGCACAAATGCAAAGGAGGATGGGAAGGGGTGTAGGGGAGGGAGGGGAGCAGAAAAAGGGTCATATCTCATTTCAAAGAGGAGAACTTCAAACTGCTGTGGACGTCAGGCGGCCTTACCAGGCTGCTCTCCGGCTAAGGATCTGATGTTGTACCTGTTTTATTTTATTCATTTCATTTTACGTTTTTTTTTTTTTTTTCGTTTTTCTCTCCTTTTTTTATCTTTTCTTTTCTCGTCTTTTTTTTTCTTTTCTTCTTTCTTGTTTGCTCTCTTCTTTCCCTCCTCCTTCACCTTCTTCTTCTTCCTCTTCTTGTTCGTCCCCTTTTTTTCTAAATTCTAATCGTTTGATCTCTTCTTCATGTTCTTCTTTTATCCTCTTCTTTATATTTTCTTTCAGTCTTCTTCCTTTTCGTCACAGATGAACTGATCATCATCAGTTCTACGTTGCTGGAGGTGTCTGCCGGCACACGCCAGGAGGCGCGATCATCAAGTTTGGCCTTTTCATGAACACCTCTTAGTTCGTAACTGAACGCTTTAAATAATTTCAAAGTGTGCTTAGGGGTAGAGGGGGGAGGGGGAGAGGAGGGTAACGGGGGGGAGGGAAAGGGGGTTAGTTAACACAGGATGTTGGAAGAAAAGTAGAGGTGTTAGGGGAGGGTGAGGGTTTAGAAAATCATCCTCTTAACTTTCAACCATCCAAGGTCATCTGTTCCAGTGATGACTTCATGAGCAGGGTCAACATTCATTGGGCATATCACGTGACATAGGTTTCCTTAGCTGGCGTTCGATGGAAAGACAGGTTACAAATACCATCCTCCCGGAGTTCGAACAATTTCTTTTCCAAAGCACGTGTGCCAATTAGCATTCTTCTTCTTAATAAATTAGGTGCCACAAAGTTCTTTGTGACATTCCCAAACGGGACGGAAAGAGTGATATACACCATACACTACCGTACTATATGGCCCTCTCGTTTCAACGTAAGTGCCACTAGACTTTTTCTTTTTCTTTTCTGTTTTTTTTTTTTTTTTTTTTTTTTTTTTTTTTTTTTTTTTTTTTTTTTTTTTTTTTTTTTTTTTTTTTTTTTTTTTTTGTCTCAGTGCCACCTCTTGGAAAGCAAGTGGTTATTTGACATCAAAGGGGACTCTGTTCTTGGCACTCCAGCGGAAAGATCCAAAGAACTTCAAGGAATGTTGGGGTCTAAATGGGTTCTTCATATTCAACAGTATCTTTAATTTTACAGACCGTTTA
>NC_134777.1:92655483-92665483 GCF_046742065.1 Oratosquilla oratoria
TTTTGTGTAGTCCTTTAGCTAGAATGGTGGAACCCTCCCAGTTAGGTAAGTGTCCCTCTGTGTCAATGTGGTTCCATCATTCTAGCTAAAGGATTACACAAAAAACAACGAAAAATAATTGAATCACTTTACATCGCCAACCACAAAAACACAAACAAGAGAACTGGTGACTTGAAATGGACAAAATCTACCGCGACACTTGCCCTCCAAGAATGGCTTCCCAGACCCCCCGACCCCTAAGTAGATACCTTTTTCCCACTTCGGCCTACCCTCTTCAGCTTTCTTCCTTTCACTCTGACGTTCCTTCTTGCACCATGCTACCTTGCCGCAACTTTTTATCATGATTTATTCTTTTAATACTATTTGTTACTATTTATTTATTTATTTATTTATTTTCAACACTATTATTATCATTGTTATTATAATTATTATTTATTATTACTATCATTATATATATTTATAATTATATTATCACATTTTTATTATTACCATCATTATTATTACTTTCATTATCTTTGTTATTATTATTATTATTGTTATTATTGTTGTTACTATTATTATTTAATTATTAATTTTTTTCGTTTTTATTATCATTGTTATCACTATTATTGTTATAATTACTATTGATAATTTTTATTTCTTGGTTTAGTATTATCATATTTTTATTATTTTTTATTTTTATTATTATTATTATTACTATTACTTTTATTTTATTGTTATTATTATCATTATTATAAATATTTATCTTCATTGTTATCATTACTATTGTTATATTTCTTTGTTATTAGTGTTATCATATTTAATTGTAAAAATTTCTTCATTGTTACGTTAGCCACAATGTGATGTTCACACTCGTCACCAACTATGGTAACTCGGGGAGGTGGTGAGGTCCACCCCATGTATATAATGCCCACAGCCCGTTTGTAAACATATTCCTTTGAAAAAGCACACCTGCGAAACTAGTCAGGAATAAACTCAAGACTAAGACTCCTGTGTTTCCTATTCCGCTTACATCAACCTGTCAGAATGTCTCAATATATATATATATATGCGGAAAAACCACCAAGGAAAAAGATAAACTGATGACCAAGCGCTTTCGTCTATTCAGACATCCTCAGGGTACATAGAAATGAAAAAAGATACAAGAATATATTCACAGAGTAAAAGGTCAGGAAGGGAACCGGGAAAGATTGTGATGCTCTATTGTCGACCTGACCCGTTGGTGGTTTTTCCGCATATTTTAAATCACGAGTTTATGTGATTTCTCATGCATATATATATATATATATATATATATATATATATATATATATATACAGATATACATACATATACACATGCATAAATACATCATACATACGTACATATATATATATACGCACATACATATGTACATAAATGCATACACACATACATACCCAAGGTAATTTTCCTCCCTTATGAGGGGATTGGCCGAGTCATATCACCCCTATGGACGATGCATCTTAGACTGCAATTGACTGCATGCATATTTGCCAATATCATATTACTGTGAGAAATTGCATATATTCTTTAAAATGACTTGGGTATCTGAAAAGTGGCTCATAATATTCGATAATACTAAGTGTAAAGATGTACACACACTATGAAATAAAATAATGACTTTGACAATTTTGAAAAAAAAAAAAAAGTGGAAAGCACAAAAGGAAATTGTTGTAACATTTTCCTTATTGTCTTCGAGTCTCCTAAAAGGTAGCAGCAGAGAAAAACTGAAATTCTAAACTCATGAAATATCAGAAACAAAATATGGCCTGAATACATTTCTAGTGTGTTCTAAATAAATGATCAACACCTAAACAAAGAAGGGATTAAATAAATAAATGCAGAGATATCGTTAGATAATTAAATATCGAGATAATTATAACATTAGATAAATTAATAAACAAACAAATAAATTAACAAATAGATAAAAAGATAAATAACAAAATTAATTAGATATATAAATAAATAAAATAATAAAGAGATACACACATACATAAATAAAAAACAATCAAATACATGATTAATAAAAAAATAAACAATATATAGAGACCCAATATCTTAAAAAGCCTTGATAATAACAGAAATATCTTCACAGTGAATACAAATCAGACAAGAAACAATAAACCTAAGCTGTCTGTTTGTAGGTTTTGAGGAAGAACTTATAAAAAATAAATTCAGTAAACGTGTAATTCATGGAATCGAATTCTCTTAGAAAATGTTACATGTCATCCAATTCGTGGTATCCATATTCATATGAATACCCAAGCAATAAGCTGCAATCCTTCGTAATTTATTCATTAGCTTATTTATTATTCATATATATCTATATATATATATATATATATATATATATATATATATATACATATATACATTCATTTCTACATTATTTTCTTTTTAGTTTATATCTTATTCTGCATTTAGCATCGTTATGAATTGAAAGGACAGAAGCAACCAATTTTACTATATACCAGTAGCATCTCATACAAATATAGTCTTTCCAGTATCTATATTCGTATGGGATGATATACAAATAACATAATACATATAATTCATAAGAAGTGATGATAACAGTTTGAAGGGTGAGAGTGAAGGGTGAGAGGAAGGAGGTAGAGAGTACTTGGGGCCACATGTGGATGTGAATGGAGGAGTGGAGGTGGATTCTGGAGTAGAGGGGGCAAATGGGTGTCTCATTTAGAAGAGGTGGATGAAAATTGTTGTGAGAGGTGAATGTCTGAAGAGGAACGCGGGGAGAGGATTGGTAGGAGGGATTGTGTCCGTGGCATTGTGTGGACCGGAGACTTAGAGGGGGTTTACACGGTTCGACAGACACGTGTTTAAAGTGATGTGTGAACGTGTGAACGGGGTATTTGGTTGTCGAACACGTTGGTTAAACCCCAAATACCCCGTTCACACATCACACGTGTCTGTCGAATCGCGTTCGACGAACCGTTAGACCGTCTAAACCCCCTCTTAGAGTCTGAAGACGCCGAGAAGGAAGAACCTGAACGTGTTTGAGAGGTATGGTAGTGTTACAAAGGTGGTGAAGTGGGACATATGGAAGCAGGGTGGAGACCTGCGGTAGAGCGACAGTTACCTGGTGTGGATCTGGGGCCGGTGGAATGGTTTGGGTACATGAAGGGCGTGAGCGGGATCTGGTGGAGGTAGTGTGGAGGGTGGAAGTGGATGGAGTAAATTTAAAGCGTTATCACACTGGGCTATTTTTCCTTCGACTTTTGGAGTAGTTTTGTAGACCGCAGTTTTCGGGAAGGAATCTGAAATAGGAGAGAACAAATTTTCCTCCAGCATATCAAATATCATTCTATGAATTTTTGTTGAAAAAAAAAATAGCTTGCCATAGTGACTTTACGGCAAAAACAAATAAATAGAAATGGGCGGTACTGCCGATTAATCCGAGGTTGTAGGAAAAATAACCCAATGTGATAGCCCTTTTAAGGGACAGGATGCGGGGGGGGGGTGAAGCCTCAAATACGAGAATGGGGAGAAGAGAGTGCTGAAGACGGGAATGAAAGGAGGGAAGTTGTAAATGAACGAAGGCCCAAGGTGATGTTCATCTTGTCTGCTCTTTCATTTTTTTGAGTGGACGAGGAGGCGGGGAAGGGAGGGGGGAGGGGGAGGTCGCCATATAATGAAGAGGCAGGGGTAGGCCTATTCCAGCTCTCGGGCACTGCTACAGAAGAGCTGTTTTTCGGTGCAGTGGCTTCGATCCGAACAATGTGACGGAAGCTGGGGGATGACCCTTCATCCAAAGGACGCTGAGATAGGAAGCGTAACGAATGGACCCTCGAAGGAGAGGGATGGGCGTGTGTAGGGTGGGGGTAATATGCTTTGACGCGGCCACCCCTATTGCAAAGGGAAAGAGACTCCTTGGAATATATGTATAATACACATGTGCTATGTATGTTATGTATGTATGTATGTATGTATGTATGTATGTATGTATGTATGTATGTATGTATGTATGTACGGTATGTATGTATGTATGTATGTATGTATGTATGTATTTGTGTATGTATGTATATATGTATGTATGTATATATGTATGACGTAAGCGGAGTAGGAAACACAGGAGTGTTAGTCTTGAGTTTATTCCTGACTAGTTTCGCAGGTATGCTTTGAAAAAGAATACCTGCGAAACTAGTCAGGAATAAACTCAAGACTAACACTCCTGTGTTTCCTACTCCGCTTACGTCAACCTGTCAGAATGTCTCAGTATATATGTATGTATATATGTATATGTGTATGTATGTATGTATGTATGTATGTATGTATGCATGTATGTATGTATGTATGCGTGAATGGACGATATATATATGCATGAATGTAGGTGCCGTATGTTCGCTCGTACGTATGTATGTATTTATGTATGTATGTATGTATGTATACATGTATGTATGTATGTATGTATGTATTTACGTATGTATATACTCTAATAAATATAGTATCTATGTCTTTTCCTGCACCCGTATCAGTATGATACAGCAGGATTGAAATCTTCATTTGGTAAAAAACTTAAGCTCCAGTGTCCAACGGCTACTGATGACTATTTGTCTGACCTCACAGGATGAACGCGAAGGCTTCGGCCGCAGGCAAACGTTTCATAAGCCACTTTACCTAGAAACGTTCTACTGAAATGATTGGATTGTTTCAACGAAGTCCGAAGGAATGTTTACGTTGTGTTTGTTATATTTCGTGTTTTGATTAAGAGGTATTTGCACATCATTAAATTCGATTGTTTATGCAGCACGTATGTCGGGTCATATAGGAGTCTTTCGGAAATATTTCTTTCTTTAATTTACTCATTTGTTTCACTAATATACTTGTTCAACAAATCATATGTTCATTCATTTATCTATTTATACATTTAGATGCATATTCATCTATTCATCTATTTGTTCCTTAATATATTTATAAATCTATTTATCATTTTTACGTTAATTTATATATTCATCCGTTCATCTATTTGTTCTTTCATATTTTCAGTCATTCATTTACCTCATTTATTCATTTATTTAATCATTAATTTCCATATTCATCTCATCGTTCATTCATGCATGCGGCTTTTACTGCACGATGGAATACAGAAAATAGGCGATAATGTCCACAAGGTTATAAACGCTTGTGAATTGTGGGGACCAATTACAATACACAGGGGAGCTGACGAATTCTAATGTCATATTACAATAAAAATAAATCAAGTAATATCTGCACAACATTCGTCATCCGTCCGCGTGTATGAGTCACTATGGTCTTGGTTCACGTGCTGAACCCGTGACCGTCAGTTACTATCTTCCCAGACGAGAGCTCAAGGTTCGTATATTCCTGAGGTAACTTTGTGACCTAACACACACCACACACTTATCCTCAAGCTCAATGGGGGCAGTGACGGTTTGCAGTCTTGTAATGTTTTGTTGCTTGGGGTGGGCTAGATCTCGGGTCTACAGCGTGACAGCCCTCGACGCTAACCACTACATCGGAAAATATTAGGAGAAAGTCAACGATCTCACGGGGAATAATGAAACATGATATATGTAAAGGCAAAGAACAGAGAGCATTAGTTTAGTTACTATGATTGTGTGTGTGTGTGTGTGTGTGTGTGTGTGTGTGTGTGTGTGTGTGTGTGTGTGTGTGTGTGTGTGTGTGTGTGTGTGTGAGATTCACCATGGTCTTGGATCACTTGTTGGACTAGTGACCGACAGTTATTAACCTCCTAAATGAGAGCTCAGAGCTCGTATGACCGATCTATGGGTAATACTGTGACCTTACACGCACACACACACCCAAGGAAGACAGAGATCGTAGTATTTTTTTCTTTTCCCTTTACCTCTTCCTTCCATCACTCACTATATCTCCGTCTCTCTCTCTCTCTCTCTCTCTCTCTCTCTCTCTCTGTCCCTCTCTTACTCTCCTTTTTCTTTTCTTTCTTCCCCTCGTCAAATTCATTTGTCCTTGACTTCAATGTCACCGTCCAAAAGACATTCAAACTTTTATCTTTGCACTTGGGTTATCGTCAACGCTCACTTCCAACAAAGTATATGAGAGAGAGAGAGAGAGAGGGGGGGGGGAGGGAGGGAGAGGGAGAGAGAGAGAGAGAGAGAGAGAGAGAGAGAGAGAGAGAGAGAGAGAGAGAGAGAGAGAGAGAGAGAGAGAGAGAGAGAGAGAGAGAGAGAGAGAGAGAGAGAGAGAGAGAGAGAGGAGAGAGAGGGGGAGAGAGGGAGGGAGGGAGGGAGGGGGAGAAAGAGAGAGAGAGAGAGAGAGAGAGAGAGAGAGAGAGAGAGAGAGAGAGAGAGAGAGAGAGAGAGAGAGAGAGAGAGAGAGAGAGAGAGAGAGAGAGAGAGAAGAACGTAAGCGATTCTTCCTAGAGCAGTTCTGTATAGCCTGTCCGGTCAAGAATACCATATTCATCTATTACTATTCCTTGTGATTTCCTTTAATTCGCTTTAACAATGAACAATGAACAAAAATTACCTGGTTTCATTAAATACCACACACAGCCCTAAACCTTCCCAAAGTCGCTCATGAAACCATCATGGAAAGATCCGTTGAACCAAACTCTTACTTTTTGATATTCTGGTGACGTCATATCGTTTCCCCTGGAGGCAACCAATCACATTCGTATTATTGCCAAAACCAAGATCAACTGGAGCTTGTCATTGCTTGGAATGATACTCGTTAGCTATTCAAAGGGACTCCTCAGGAAGATGAACACCACAGGGATCCTGTATCATCGAGAGCAATTGCTGAAGGCTTTAGGAAAGCCTGAAGGCATTAGCATGTCCCGAAGGCTTCTGAAGTGTTGCCAGGTATGAAATATATTGGTTTCATGGTATGTGCCTCAGTAGGTCACCGTTGGAATTGCAGACCTTTAGGCAGTCAATTGTTGCGGATATAATCCGAACTGATGTTGGGGAAAGTGGTTTTGTCGAATGTGATTAACTGTGGAAAGAATGCATGTATTTATTTTCGGATTGCCGTTGCCAATGGAAATCATCATTACGTGTCGTCACAGATCATTTTTAGTGTATATCGTTTGGGTTAATATGGTTTACCAGTAAAGGAATCTGATATGGTGTACCAGACATCAGTGACAGACGCATTTTCTGGTATTCAACACCACGTCGAAGCTGAGCTTGCACCATCGCCACCACCATCATCATCATCATCACAACCACTATTACCACCGCCATCATCACCCTGTTATTATTATCACCTTATCACCACTATCAACCTATCAATTATCATCATTATCAACACCATTACCACCACCAACACTAACACCATCCTCACCACTACTACTATTACATTTACTATTACCATCACCACAATTCATGTTACCGGCATCATCATTACCACTGCCACCACCTCGATCACCATAACCACCACAATCACCGCTACCACTATAATTATCACTACCCGTTCCATAACTGCCCCGACTTCTCTTGTGGATCGCGAGCGAGCAACTTTTTTTTTTCCTTCCTCATGAAGGTCAACTAATTCGCGTGATTTCGAAAACACGCAAATTGGTGGTGCCCTTGAAGTAATTACCGTTTGACTTCGGCGGCGATATCACCCCCTTAATCCCTTACGATATGTGGTGCTGTTTACGCTACGCTTGAGATTATATACTGGCTAAGGCTATGCGATTTTGTTCAGGTAAAGTGTTATTCCCTTCCCTTTCCAGGTGTCACATTTGCTCTTCTCTCTACACTTCCGCCAGGCGATTTTATTCATTTCCGTTCCACATCCTCGATGGGAAAGGAGCTTCAGGCTTTCTGAACGTCCTCCATTCTTCCATTCTTAATGTCGAAAGGTAATCATATTAATCTCCGTGACATTCTCTAGGGATTTAGCTAACCTTGATTAATCCTTGGTTGGCACTCTTTCTTTTTCTTCTGGAAGTCGCAAAGTGGGTGTTCGCCTCAGAAGGACAATTCGAAGGAACAAGTTAGCCTTAATCATCTCTTATTATCGAGGTAATGCCGAGGGATGAATTCAATGGCTTGGTGGAGGCCAGAAGAAGAGAGAAAGGACCCCCTGGCGCTGAAGAATCTGATCGAAGAGAAGCTCAAAATTGTCCGGGACCGAGTGGCCGTCATGGAGGAAAAAAGAAAAAAAAAAAAAAAAAAAAAAAAAAAAAAAAAAAAAAGAAGAAAAAAAAAGGTAATATAAAAAAAAAAAAAAGAAGAAGAAGAAGAATAGGAAGAAGAAAAAAAAAGCTAGCCGGTTCTGAAAGGGTTCATGGAAGGGATCTGTTGAACGAAACCTTTATGCCTGTCTCAAACAGGTACGGAAGGGGAGAAGGAACCAAAAAATATTCAAGGGTGATCCCCTGTGGATGACACACAGGAAGAGACAGGTAGACATGGGGCAGACAAATGGTACTTCACCTCCCCTCCCCTCACCTCCCATCCCTCTTCCCTTCCAATATTTTCGCCTACCTTTTCTCGGAGGTCCAAGAATAATGGGCAAAGGTGATAGTTTGGGCTGTAGTAACGCACTTCTTAATAAAGCCCCTCCTTGCTATAAAACTATGGCAAGTTAATCAGTTCAATGGCCAGCACTAATGTCCCGTTCAAATTAACGCTGGAAAACTTTCACCTTTGTCACCCCTAAACACAGTGACGCCCCCACTATCCTCCAAACTTGAATAAAATCGTTTGACGACTGAAGAAACAAAATTTCTAAACAATATCAAGTCCTCTGCTTCACCTTCATTTAAAGTCTTCATTCTGGTTAAATAAATTTTAATCAAAATAAGAAGAACCTTAATGCAGCAAAGGTGAATAGAATCACCTACAGTTAACCAGAATAAAATCAAATGAGTGAAAGAGCTCTTCTTGGTCTCTTCATCACGGTAACATCCCAGAGTGGTGGAGGTGAGTAAAGGGGGCCTCACACGATCAATATTATTGCGCAATATTCTACATTGTGCAATATTATTGACCACTGGGCTGACACCGTTTGCCATTTAGGCTGCGACTAATGGTTCTAGAGATCACAATCTCCTTTTCCAACCATCACGAACCATCCCTACCCGTCAATAATATTGCACAGTATGGAATATTGCGCAATAATATTGATCGTGTAGGGCCCGCTTAAGGGTGGTGCTACTGGTGTTGGTGATGTATCAATAATGGTGCGGCTGATGTTGGTGGTGGCGCTGAAGAATCAGGTCACGTTGTTGTAATTGTTATTGTGGCGGTGGTGGAGTTGGTGATGGTGTTGTCGGTGTCACTGGTGGTGGCAGATGTGGCAATGGTGGTGATGGTAGTGATAAATCCCGAGTTTGAGACAGAGAGCCCCTTTCCCTCCCAGACTCCTTCGCTCGGCATAATGAAGAGCTGCAAGGAGCGGAGGCCGTCGCGCCTTCGAGGGAAGCCGACGGGGGGAAGGCGCCGATGGGCTAATTAAGCTGAAAACAAGTGAGATGGAAGTAAGTGACTCGAGGTAAAACGAAACTTCCATAATTACAAACATGTATACACTTGTACTCCTACATAGTATATTACTGTATATATTAGTTTATCAGTATATTTCTATATTGATATATTAGTATACTAGTATATCAGTATATTTCATATCAGTATATTAGTATATTAATATATCATTATATTTCTATATTAGTATGCCGGAATAATAATATATTGGTATATTAGTATATCAGTATATTAGTATATTAATATTTTAGTATATAGTATATTAGTATATTAGCATAATAGTATATTAATATATTAGTATATTAGTACAGTGGTATAGTAGTATATTACTATACTGGTGTATTGGTACATTGGTATGTTAGTTTATTAGTACATTAGTGTATTAGCATATTTGTATAAAAATATAATCGTACATTCATATATAGTATATTTTTATATTGATATATTAGCGTATAAGTATACTAGATTATAAGTGTACTAGTACATTAGTATATGCTATTGGTATATCTTTATATATTAGT
>NC_134777.1:92682983-92685483 GCF_046742065.1 Oratosquilla oratoria
AAAAAAAAATACATACTTATATATTACAAAGATAGGTACATTAGGAGAGATCTATGACTGTGACAGTTCATCCTTTCCAGCCCGGGACCCTAGAGTTGTATGGGTCACGAGTAGCGGGCTGGAACCAAAGGAGCAGTAGACCTATCTGAATTTCAGCGAAGTCGTATTGTGAGTCAACAGGAAGGTGGATTAGTCAACGCAAAATATCTGAAAATCTGTCAATACCCCTTTCTTCTGTTAATAGAATGATCGTACAATTCACCAGAGAGGGCAAGAAGGGCACAAAACTTCATTCAGGTCGTCCCGTGCCCTCAGGAAGAACCTTGCGTCTTGTCAAAGAAATGTCGAAGAGGATTCACGTAGCAAGGCCTCTGACATAGCCGCACAAGCTGATGTCAGTCCCAGAACACCTGTCAGGTATCTCCACAAGCTGGGTTACTATGGCAGAGCTGCAACAAGGAAACCACTCCTTCGTCCAGCCAATATCAAGCAAAGAAAGGATTGGGCTGTTGAGCTGGTGGGGAGACCTGTGGCCTTTTGGAACACTGTTCTTTTCTCTGATGAGTCACGATTCGCATTATTTTCTGACAGTGGAAGAGTGTGGGTCTGGAAACTGTAGTCAAGAGTTTGACCTCAAAAGACTGCAGCCAACAGTGAAAAATGGAGGCATTTCAATAATGGTGTGGAGTGCAATTTGGAGTGATGGTCGATCAGAGCTAGTGGAGTGTCAAGGAAACGTCAGTTCAGGCAAAGTTTCCGTATTAAAGGAAGGACTCATTCCAATATTTTCCAGTGGTAGAATGAGTAAAAATGTTTTCCTAATTATGGAAGATGGAACTTTTTCACACTGCTCAAGCAACACAAAATTGGTTGAGCCAAAATGGGATCAGGAAACTTCCATGGCCAAGTCAGTCCCCGGATATGAAGCCTATTAAACACCTCTGGGGTATATTAGACCGAAACCTTTGCAAAAAGAACAGGAAGCCATCTTCAAAGTCCGAATTCTTAGGATTACTACGGGAAATATGGCAAGAAATCCCTCAAGATGATATTCGTAAACTAATTACTAGCATGCCTAGAAGGGTCCTTACACTGAAAAAAGCAAAGGGTATGTCAACCAAGTATTAGTCATTCACATTGTGACCATTTATAAGCATTTTAATTGTATCAATTGCTTGTTTAATAAATTAAACGATTTCTCTTGGTGTCTATTCAATTCTGTCATGTCTGTGTATATGTATACATATAGTGTGTGAGTGTGTTTAAGTGTAAGTGTTTGTGTAACGTGATAGAAGAGAGAGAGAGAGAGAGAGAGAGAGAGAGAGAGAGAGAGAGAGAGAGAGAGAGAGAGAGAGAGAGAGAGAGAGAGAGAGAGAGAGAGGGGGGGTGGGGGGGAGTCGCACCACTTCTTACGAAGAGCTCGTTATTCAACAACCCATACGTAACCGGATAACCTGAAATCCCCAAAAGAGTTCTAAACCAAACGCCACAGAACCCAACTGAATATCTTACCTTTCTTCCCTTTTAGGACACCCTGACCCTCCCCTAATTCCTCCCCTCCTTTCCCATCTCCTCCTCTCCTTCTCTCTCTTCCCTCTCTTTCTTCCTTCTCTTCCTATACTTCCTTTTTCTTTTCTCCCTCCCCTTCTCCATTTCTCTTTCCTACCCTCTCTCCATCACCTTTTGGCTTCGATCAACCTCCCTCCTCTCTTCCTCTCTTCCTTCCCCCTCCCTCGTTGTCCTCTCTTTACCATTTCTCTTCGTCCTCTTCCTCCTTCTCTCTTTCTCTATTCCCATCTTCCCTCCCACGTCCTTGATTTTATCTTATCATCCTATTTCCTCCCCAACATTTTTCTTTTTCCTCATCCGTTTCCTCACTCTTCCCTTCCGTTTTTTTCCTCCTCCCTTCTCCCCCTTCCCCAATTTTTACCTATGCCTCACTTCCTTCCCTCCTCGTTTCTGAAAATGTGTGGTATCTTTATTCCCACTTTGTTAAGACGCGATGTATCATTGTTTTGGCATTCTGTCGCGACAGCAAGGGGTCAAGAATGAATGGAGAACGAAAAGAAAAGTAAAAAAAATATATAAGATAAAAAAGTAAAATGAAAGTTTGACTTTTATCTTTTGCTTGTGACGTGGCCGCTCCACCAGACCATGACGTTTTCCTTGGCTGACAACAATTGAATGATCAGCGGGATGCAGCGCTGCTCCCAGCTAATTTTAATTATTTAATTAGCTGACTACCAGACTTCAGATCAATTGACTGTCATGTGACTGTCAACTTACTGAAGTTCTAAGATTGACAAATTTAGGTTTAAGAAGGAAATAGGCTAGAAATGATTTAAAAACAGAATGGTTACGAATGGAATAGTCTTAGTAAACATGTTGTGAGTACTGAAACAATTGGTTGTTTAAAGAGAAAATTAGATAACTTTATGAATAGGATTGGCATGTAGGAAGGGACATGGAACTGCCTAGTGTAGGTTGTATGGTCTTTTGC
>NC_134777.1:92697983-92715483 GCF_046742065.1 Oratosquilla oratoria
ATTCATTTCCTTGCCACCTCAACACGACTGATGACAATCTCGTTTAACCCCATCCGTGTTTTTTTTTTTTTTCTCTCTTACACCATCCCATCTTAACTTATATAGCCCTACCCACAATGCTCATGTGCTGGTGACGTAATTGGAAGCGTACTGGCCTCGCATTAGCTTAGTTGTGGGTTTAAATCCCGCACTGCTCTCCGATTCCTTGCAGTGAATGTTATCTGTCCCAACAGTACAAGCGCAAAACGGCTTGGATAGCAACTACTCAGCGTCTCCTGGTGTACACTCCTTACCTTCTTAAGCTTGCCCTCCCTTCCACCCTCTATTAGCGAAGTAGTCAAGACGGTGGGGTTCGAACTGAATGGATACGGAGCTGCCTAGTGTAGGCCTTATGGTCTCTTGCAGTCTCCTTCATTCTTATGTTCTTATACAGGACTGTGTATTCATAAGACACTCAGAAACTGGACAAGGTACATAGGCAAACTATGAAATCAATACCAAATGTCATATAGAAATCGCACGAAAACCTCTTAAACCATCTATATTTGTTTTCCCTAAAATATGGAAAAGAGGGATTTGATAGTCTTTATAAAATCGAAGGGGAATGACACCATCAGAAATGAAAATATTTCCACATTAGATACAAAGAAATAAATGAAGAAACAAACAAAACAAACAAGTAAATGAACAAATAAATGAATGAATAAATACATAATTAGAATAATAAATAAATGAATAAGTAAATCAATGGAGAAAATAAGGTGAAATAAAATAAAAAATAAAAACCTCAATCACTCGAGGCGCAAGTTTGGTATGAAAGCAAGATGAGCCAACTTTGGCCACCGCGTAGTCACAGAGGTGTACCAACACGCCGCCACTTCTGCAGTGTCCCCTTATTGCACATAGCTTTATTGTAAATAAAAATTTTAATCATTGTGAAATCATTGTCGCACGTCCATTGTAATCAATACAGTATGTTGTAAATATATACAACATACTGTATTGATTACAATAGACGTACAACAATAATTTCACAATGATTAACAATTTTATTTACAATAAATCTATGTGCAATAAGGGGACACTGCAGAAGTGGCAGCGTGTTGCCACAGAGGAAACACCTAGCAGAAGACATGAGGGAATGCAGCGCAGTACCAAATTTCAACGTCCAGTCGGATGGTGGAATGCAAAAGATAAAATCCAGATGGCCGAACACAGAACCAATATGTTCCAGTGTCCATCGATCAGTCCATTTGTTCATCTACGATTTTTTGTTTTGTTTCATTTTGATATAATCTTCACCAACATCATTGTTTTTTATCACCACCACTATCATCATCATTATCATCATCATATTATCATCATTACCATTATTATTATTATTATTATTATTATTATTATTATTATTATCCTTATTGTTATTATTGTTATTATTATTATCATTATTATTATTATTATATTATTATTATTATCATTATTATAATTATCATAATTGTTGTTGTTGTTATTATTATTTTTATTATTATTATTATTATTATCATTATTATTATTATTATTATTATTATTATTATTATTATCATTATTATTATTATTATTATTATTATTACTTTCATTTTCTTTTGATATGCTTATCTATTTATCTTTTTATTTAATTATCTATCCATGTATACATTTATCATTTACTTGTTTATCTATTTGCATCCGACCTTATTACAGACCGGATGGCATACCATGATACTGTAATCCATTGCCATCCGTTCAGAGATATGCATCTTGTTCATCTGCTTTTCCACAAAGCTGCGATGAATATAATTCAAAATCAGAATATATTAAATCAAAGTTGAAACATTACAATTATGGATTTAATCACCAAAAAATAACTACGTAAGAAACAATATCGGCACTGATGATGGTGATGATGATAATGATGATGATGATTATGAGGAGAAGGAGGAGGAGCACGTTGACGATCAAGATGACGACGACAATGATGACAACAACGATGATGACGAGAACAATAACGGTGATAATGAGGAGGAGGAAGAGGAGGAGGAGGAGGAGGAGGAGGAGGACGTTGGCAATGAAGATGACGATGACGGTAATGACGACAACAATGATGACGATGATGATGGTGGTGGTCATGATGATGATGATGATGATGATGATGATGATGATGATAAGGAGGAGGAGGTGGAGAAGGAGGAGGAGTACGTTGACGATGAAGGTGACGACGACAATGATGACAACAACGATAATGACGAGAACGATGACGGTGATGGTGATGAGGAGGAAGAGGAGGAAGAGGAGGAGGAGGAGGGGAGGAGGAGGAGGAGAACGCTGACAATGAAGATGACGACGACGACGATGATGACGACAACAATGATGACGACGATAATGGTGGTGGTGATGATGATGATGATGATGATGATGATGATGATGATAATGATGATGATGATGATGATGATGATGATGATGATGGTGGTGGTGGTGATGGTGATGATGACGACGATGATGACGATGACGATGCCGACGATGACGACGACGACGTAAGAAACCGACCCTGAAGTACCCAAGAAAGCCCGAAGCAGATTAAACTTGCCTTGATTACAGTTCTGGCCTTGACGGCTTCTCAATAACTTAAAAAAAAAAAAAAAAAAAATCAAGACAAACTACATTACCCCTTTGATTAAATCTTACCAACTATCTATTCTAGCTGCCGCCAGACGATTTTAATCATCTGAGGTGGAAAAGGATTATTTCTTAATCTAAGAAAATCCATACCTCTCTTGTAACCTATCAACGTCAAATTATTTCATTAAACTCCCAGAACCCCGTTAACCTTCAAGTTTAAGCCCTAAATCCCTTCAATTAGGTGACACAACATAATCATTCATTATACAGAGTCAAAATAATGACCAGACGTTTTCATTAAAAAGAGTGTGGGTCTCGATCCAAAGATATCGCGTTCAAACTGGGGGTCGTCTACGAGATCAGTGTAATAGTTTGTCGTCCGCTACAGCAAAGGAGAGAAGGAGGAAGGGGGAGGAAGGGGGAGGAAGGGGGAGAAAGGGGGAGGAAGGGGAAGGAAGGGGGAGAAAGGGGGGAAGGGGGAAAGTGAGAGGAAGGAGGGGAAGGTAGAGGAAAGGGGGTAGATGAGAGGGAAGGAAAGGGGGAGTAAGGGGAGGAAAGGGAGGAGAAAAGGAGGGAAGGGGAAGGAAAGGGGAGGAATGGGGTAAAGAAGGGGGGAGGAAAGGGGTAGAGAAGGGGAGGAAAAGGGTGAAAGGGAAGGAAAAGGATGAGAAAAAGGGGGAAGGGGAAGGAAAGGGGATAAGGACAGGGGAGGAAAAAGAAGTAAAGAGGAAGGAAAGGAGAGAAGGAGGAGGAAAGGGAGTAGAGAAGAAGGGGAAGCAAAAGGTAGGGAAGAGGGAGGAAAGGGGAAAGAAAGGGGAGGAAAGGGGGAGAAAGTGGGGAAGGGGAAAAAGGGAGGAAAGGGGAAAAGAGGAGAAAAGGGGAAAAAGGGGAGGAAAGGAGGAGATAGTGGAAGGAAAGTGGAGGAGGAAAGTAAGGGGAGGAAAGGGGGATAAAGGAGGAGAGGAAAAGGGGAGCCGCCGAATTGAAGCTGGGAAGCTCTTACTACGGAATTAAGAGGCAATTTCGGCCTCCTTCGGGCAAATTATTCAGAATTCTATTTACATGATTAAGTAATACAAGGAAATACAATCACTGATGTGAGTGGAGTACGTTAATACGGCTGGGGATGATGCAGCGATCTACTTTAATTTACATTCTCTGGAAAGACGCAGAGTGCGGGGTGATCTATTAGAAATGTTCAAGTGGGTCAAAGGTTTTAACAAGGGTGACGCAAACAAGGTCATCATATCAAGACAACAGGACAAGACTTGCAGTAATGGAATTAAATTGGACAATTTTAGATTTAAGTAGGAAACGGGTAAGAATTGATTTGTTAGTAGAGTGGTCAACGAATGGAATAGACTTAGTAACCATGTAGTGAGCGCTGAAACTATCAGTTGTTTTAAGAAAAGGTTAGACAACTTTTTGGATGGGGATAACAGGTGGTAATGGGCATGGAACTGCCTAGAGTAGGCCTTATGGTCTCTTGCAGTCTCCTTCATTCTTACGTTTTTTCTTGCGTGAGTTACTCTCGTGAAACACTCATGAAACTTGTGAGCTACTCTCATTAGATAGTATTCTAGTATTACGTCATACGTGTATAGAAACTAGCAACTAGTGAACTAGGTGCACTGGCACGTTGAGGATCAATCTAGAGGCTTCAAAATTTTAGCTGAATAAAATCGTCCGTCTTTAGAAAAAACAAATCATATCAAGTATTCCATCGAGCTAAGGATAATTGTTATTAATTTTTCTAATTACGAAACAAAAGTGATTACTTTAATAACCTTTGGATAATTGCCATAGCGTACGTGTCTTGCTTATCTTTTCATCTATTCTTTTATCTTATCTTTTGTTTATTTGTTTTGTTTGTTTATTACTTATCAATTTATCATTTATTCATTTATTTATTTATTTATTTATTTGCTTGCTTATTTATGCATTATGCGATACATCATGATATTGAATCACGTGCTGGGCCCGTGATCGACAGTGCCTATTCCGGATGAGACCTCAGAGCTCCTCTAGGAAGCAATCTATATGTAAATCTATGGCCTTACACACACAAACACACACACACACACACACACACACACACACACACACACACACATACACAAACACACACTCACACACACGCACATACATACACACATTTCCCTTCTCAAGGGTGACACTAACGACTTAAACTGTTAATAAAGCTTCTGACCACTAGGGGGACCGATCCCGGGAATACATTGCCACGAGCCCTTGACGCTAACAATTACACAAGCAACCCGTGTGTGTGTGCGCGCGCGTGGGTGCATGTATGTATGTTCATTTAATTTAACTAAATTAAATATTCCATGATCAGGATAATCTCGTCACATCTCAGCTCTGTTTTGTTGTTCATATGTTCAATACAAAATGTTATTTGTTCTCAATACTCAAGTGTTCAGAGCGTCCATTGCCGTCCCAGTAATTACATCATTAACCACTCTAATGTACCACTCCGGGCGTAAGAACTTGATGCACGCCACGCCATACCACAATGTCTCTCTCATTGTCGATTAAATAATTCATATACACTAACCGAATGAACTAGAGCGTCGCTACTTGCGGCAGAGGTCGAGGTGACGGAAATTCGAAATCTGCCACCAACAAGATGGACCAAGGGCATGGTTTATTCAATTCCATGCTACGAAGTTCTCTGTGAGGGGGACCTGACTAGCCTCCTGATAGGGGGAGTTCACGACATTAAATCGAATCATCATCATTATCATATTCATTTTAAAATTAGAATGATCTTTCGCAAATAAAGGTGCATGGATGGAACAAATTAAATATATATTTGCAAAGTACTGATATATTCTGTATCAGGTGCGTTTTTAAGCAATGGCAGACGGGAAATTAGATGTTAATTTTATACTTAATTCATTCAGTAATGTCTATTTCGGTTGTAATTTGGTGAGTTTCATCATGTCACTTAAGAAGAATGAGCGGATGTTGGGCGCCGCTAACCAGTCCTCTCTCTCTCTCTCTCTCTCTCTCTCTCCCTTCCGTCACAGTTAGTCCTTCTCCTTTTCTTTCGTCTGCCGCCAGGTTAGGTTAGGTTAGTGTTGGCCCCTTCACTTCATTTCAGGTCACTTCGTTTCAATACTTATTTTCAATTATTGGCCTCATGCCTCAGTTCATCCTAATTAGTCAAGCTCCACTTAGTCTATGTTTCGTAGAAGGATATTTAAAACGGGTGAAATATTTTCTTGATTTTCTTCACTACTTCTACAACTTAGTTTTCTTAGGTACACCAGAGGACTCCCACCTGAGATCCCCAATCCACACACTAAGCCAACTCTGTTCCAACGTCACTACTTAATTCATCCAATAATTTTGACCGTTACAGTTAAGTGCCTCCCTTTAAGGCGTGACTTCTCACCCAATACACCAATAAAAAAAATTCTCCTCCTCCACCCTTCTCCAATCAGAAAGATTGTTACATCGTTTCAAGCAATACTGCTTACGCAAGCAATCTTGATCTCGAAGTGGAATTGCTTAGTGTTTACATTTCGTCACATCAGCGCCAATATCGATACCCTAGCTGTTTTTACAAACTTTAGACGGTGAGCGAGATTATGCAACTCTGCAACTCCCTCACGGATATTGTTTTCAAAACATTTAACTCGTAAAAATAAATTTCTCATCACCTACCCCTCTATCTACCTACTTGTCTACCCTCATCTACTAGCCTCTTACAGTTAGGTTAGGTTAGGTTAGGTTAGGTTAGGTTAGGTCAGGTTAGGTTAGGTTATGTTGGGCTGGATTAGGATAGCTTAGATTAGGTTAGGTTAAGTTAGGTTAGGTTAGGTTAAGTTGAGTTTGGTTTGGCTAGGATAGGATAGGTTAGATTAAGTTAGGTTGGGTTAAGTGAGGCTCCCGTCATTAGTGAAATAACTATCACAAATCCCAATTCACTTTCTCCTTGATAAGCTGCCGCCAAGCTATTTTATTAAATACCGTAATACATCATATAAAACCAAGGGGTCAGCATGCTACGGTGATACAATGAGTGGAAAATCATTTGGTATATTTGTGTATGTGATATGAGTATCAGACCTGAGTGGAAATGGCAAAGTTGCTCACACTTGAATATCATGTTTGTCGATGCCCCGACAATTTATGCACATAATACCACAACAGATGAAGACCTTTCAAATACATAAATGTATGTTTATATGTATAAACAGAAACACAGAGCCAGAGGGAGATATGGAATAAAGAAAAAGAAATAAGGAGAATAAAGAGGAAGGGAGAGAGAGAGAGAGAGTGTGTGAGAGAGAGAGAGAGAGAGAAGAGAGATGAAAGAAGAGAGATGAAAGAAGAGGGATGAAGGAAGAGAGGTAGAGGAAGAGGGAGAGGAAGAGGGAGAGGAAGAGGGAGAGAAATAGGGAGAGGAAGAGGGAGCGGGAGAGGAAGCGGGAACGACAGAGGAGAGAAGGAGAGAGAGAGAGGGAGCGAGAAGAGAGCGAGAACGAGAGCAAGAGTGAGGGCGAGAGAGCAAAAACAAGAGCAGGAGCAAGAGCGAGAGCAAGACAGTGACAGAACGAGACCGAAAGCGAAAGAGCAAGAATAAACCCAGCAGTTAAAAAAATCTAACCTTTTATGTCTCTTCTTTTGCAGAAGCTCCGGACTACAGTGTGAAGTTGGATCCAGAGGACTCTCGTGGTCGAAGAAGAAAAGGGCCTTCGATGGCCCCAGCTGGTCCGCGGCTCTCAGTTAATCGGAGATGAGAGAAACAGTTGGAAAGACACAGATGTCCAGGAAGGTAAAATTGATTGGGTGGAACAAAACAAAGAGAGATTATATAACGAAAGGGAAAGAGAAGCAGAACAAATAAACAATGAGAGATTGAGAAATAGTGTGTGTATTGTTTTAGGGTAATTTGGGTATATATATTTTTTCGGTTGTTTCACAATTAGAGGGTTTTCATTTTTTGATAGAGGAAATTATATGTATGAACATTTATGGGTTTTTTGTTTTGAAAAAATACGATATATACCCGAAACAAAAGAACCGTTTATGAATAACAAAAAATGGACTCGTAAATGAACATATTTTCATGCGAATAAATATTTCTTGAAAAGTAGCAGCAAGTGAAAAAAAATCTTCACGTGAATTAATTAAATTATTCTGGAAGGGTGGAGAGACAGAAACACGTTTAAATGAAAAAGGAAAAGAAAAAGGGTCCACCCGGAACATACCAATGTTTATCTTGAGTACTAATAACCAAATAATGGGCGGTCTTCTTCACAAGATACAGAAATACAAGACAAAGAAAACGGAAACAAAGGTGGAAGGAATTCGTAATTAGGAGAACGTTCTTGTTTTCTCCCCCTCTCTCTCTCTCTCTCTCTGTCTCACTCTCTCACGAAGAACAAAACCCATGTCGGACTCCCAAGATTCCTCTTAGTATAACTTCCTCGAGAACAAGACTTCTGTTCAAGAGAACATAACACGATGAAAACGTTGGACGATTGTCAGGACTGTCAGTTCATCTTGAACAATACGACGACGGGGTTTCCATCCACGGTCGCCTTTTCTCCTTTCGGTAGCGGCAACAGCAGCTGGTTGAACGGCAGCCTGGCCGACAACGCGGACCAGGAAAGTGCAGCTGAAATGTATCACCAACCAATCCTCGTCAGTATCAGAGTGGCTGTGCTATGGTGTTGCGCCGTGTTAGGAGCTATTGGTAAGTCCTCATAGTACCGTGTTATTTTTCTTGCATGTTTCTTGCATTTATCCAGCTGATTGTATTTATCCTATTGTAATGTACATGAATGTAGCCACAATTCAGGAGTCCTACATATGTTTTATCCAAATGTTGAGTTCATTTCCGGTGTCAGTTTAGGGTTTAACAATTTATCAACATTTAAGCTATTCCAGATGTTGGTGCATCTCTGTTTTTTTTTTTTTTTTTTTTTTTTTTGACAATCTTCAGACATGTGTTCTTCTCCAAGTTGTTCCCATGACTTCAGGTCGCTATTTCAACCCATACCAAGAAAACTTGTGTGTGTGTGTGTGTGTCTGTGTGTGTGTGTGTGTGTGTGTGTGTGTGTGTGTGTGTGTGTGTGTGTGTGTGTGTGTGTGTGTGTGTGTGTGTGTGTGTGTGTGTGTGATTCACCTTGGTCTTTGGATCACGTGTTGGACTTGTGATCGACAACTATTTCCCTCCCGGAAGAGAGCTCAGAGTTCGTATGACCGATCTATGGGTAATGCTATGACCTTACACGCACACCCAACTCCCCGCCCACGAGAGTTGGAGTAACGACTCGAAGCGCAGTGAGACTGAAATAATTTCAGCCCTGGGCAGGATTCGAACCAGGTACCGCCAGCACCGTTTTACTGACAGTTTGGGGCTCTACCAACCACGCCACCGAGTCGTCTGTGTGTGTGTGTGTGTGTGTGTGTGTGTGTGTGTGTGTGTGTGTGTGTGTGTGTGTGTGTGTGTGTGTGTGTGTGTGTGTGTGTGTGATTCACCATGGTCTTGGATTACGCGATGGACTCGTGATCTACAGCTATTACCTTCCTGGATAGGAACTCAGAGCTCATATATGACTAATCTATGGGTAATGTTGTGACCTTACACACACACACACACACACACACACACACACACACACACACACTCACTCTGTCCAAATTACAATTACCAACTCTGGAACAAAGAAGGGAAAGAGGAGACCTACTATCTGTAGAATTATGAAGAGAATGGAAATCTTAGATGAAAATGATTTATTGAAATGGGACAATGGAAAAACAAGAGGACACGGAAAGAAACTAAAAAAAGATAATTACAGAAGAGATCTGAAAAAAAAGCTTCCCACACAGAGTGATAGATACTTGGGACAAATTAGACAAAGAAACAGTGTGTGCAAACATTATTCAAGATTTTAAGAAAATACTTGATGCTGAGAGGTACAAAGACGGGTCACTACAAGCATAGCTCCCTTCCCGTATAATACAACTAGGTAAATGCACACATACACACACACACACACACACACACACACACACACACACACACACACACACACACACACACACACACACATACACACACACGTCAATCGTCACATTGTAAAGACGTCTCAACCAGAGCTCCTGTGGAACAACGGAACTTCTCAACTATAAATATAAAAGGAAACTAAGTTTATATTAAATGGGAATGGGAATATTTGTGAATGTCCGTGATGATCTAATATAATAGAAAAAGTGAGTATTGAAGAAAATTAAAATGAATTGAAACAGACAAATAAATGACAATGAAAATTAACCCAACGTAAACATTGAAAAAGCACAACACCGAAGCCTTTTGTAAACATCGAAACACAACTGGGTGTTCTAAGGCATGATGGATAATTTTTTCTGGATTCAATAAATATGACAGAAGACTGAGTAGAATTATAGATATAGAAAAGGAGATGAGATCATGGAATCAAGAGATTATGGAATTAAAGAAAGAAATTGTGCACCTAAAGAATGAGTACAACGAAACCTATAAAGAACTGAGGGAATTAAAGAAAGAAAATGCGGAAATAAATAACGAGGTAAGTGATTTGAAAAAGGAATTAATCGGAGTAAAAATGAAAATGAAAGGATGAAAAACAAAAATACCACCAATAGTGAGACCTTAAAAAAGAGGTGAATAAACAAATTAAAGAGGTGACCGAGAAGGTTGAACGAAACATAGGAGAGGAAGACTTACAGAAAATTAGAAAAGAATGGCAAAAGGACAAACAAAACCAAGAAATAGCTTTCAAAGAAATAATCCAAAAACAAATGCATGAGAATGCCAAAGATACAGTTATTCAAATAATTAACGAGAAAGATAATCGTGTTAGAGATAGAGTAGACAAAAAGAAGTGCATAGTAGTATAAGGTATAAAGGAAAAACATAACCTAGTTAGGTACTTGAGAGAAAAAGACGAGAAGGAATCAGCAAGAAACATTCTGAAACCTGTACAAGACAAAGAGCAAGAGTTAGAAAAGGAAATAGAAGTGCACAGAATGGAGCAATATTCTAAAGAAAAAATCGACCTCTAAAGATCAAATTAAGGTCCCAATTGGTAGCAGAAGTTTTAGCAAGAGTAGGAAGGTTGGCAAATAGTGAAAACTATGAAAATATATGGATAAAAAAAAAATGAACGATGAGAAAAAATAGAGAAGACAATAAGAAGTAAAAAAAAAAAGAGAGAGAGAGAAAAGAACGGGGATAAAAAAGAATGAATCCTACTGAAGAATACTAGACATAAGGCTACGAAAATGGTATATTAAATAAAATAAACGAAAGGAACAGAGAACGAGATAGAGAAGGAAAAAAGTTAAAAGTGAATTGCACTAACATAGAAGGTCCGATCTCAGGATTAATCAAACTAAATTTTTATCTGTCAATATATATATATATATATATATATATATATATATATATATATATATATATATATATATATATATATATATACACATATATAATGGGAATTGTGGAGACTAAATCAAGGGATCCACTCCCGTCAAATAGTGTTGGACAAGGATTATATAATCAGTGAATAAAAAATAGAGGGGGAAAACAGAGTGGAAGAGTCATGTTTTCGACTAAGAAAAACTTAAATGTGACGAAAGTTACAGAGGGAGAAAACAGTGTTGAAATGATTATGATAAAAGTTGAAAACAGTGACATGAAAAGTAGAAAGTTTGTGGTGACTTCAGTGCCCCCAAAAACAGGTTCTTGGAAGGAGAGCAATTATTCTAAAATGCTAGAAGACACAAGGTATTCTTAAATGAGACGTTGAAGGACGGAGGAAACGTAGTACTTATGAGTGATTTTAACTGCAAGGAAATACGTTGGGAAGAGATGATTGTGAAAGGTGGAGAGGACCTTTGAGGAAATATATTACTTGATATGACTGTAGAATATACAATGACACACTGGGTAAAAGAAAATACCATATTTATATAGTAATAATGAAGATCCGTCGAGACTAGATCTGATATTTACATCAGAGCCTGAAATTGTGGATAAAATTGAATACAAGACACCTATTGGGAAAAGTGACCACATACTACTTGAGTTTGAACTAAAAGAGGAAATATATGTGGAAAGAAATGAAAAATACAGAAAAGGAAGAGTGATGTATAACAAAACAAATTTTCGAAAACTTAGAAAATTCGTTCAAAAAGTGAATTGGGAAAAATTCTACAATAAAGAAACACCAGTAGAAGAGAAATGGATGGTTTTGAAAGAAACCTACAACGAAGGAGCGGATAAATATGTACAAAGACAAAAACAGGAAAAGGTGTATATTAAGTGCAGGTATAACAGAAGGTGCAGTGCGGCGAAAGATAGAAGAGATAAAGCTTGGAAAAGATGGAGAAAATATAAAAAACCTGAAAGTGGCGAATATATATCAATCTAAGGAATGAATATGTAAAAGTGTGCAGGGAGGAAAAAAGAAACTATAAAAAAGACATAATAGAAAATTGTAAGACCAACCAAATTATTCTATAGATATGTGAACAGTAAACTAAAAAACAATCAGGAAATAGTAAAATTAAGCCAAGGGGACATAGAATGCACGGAAGATATAGAAATGGCCAAAGTCATGAACAAACACTTCAAGTCTGTGTTCACTAGAGGAAATATAAAGCAATGGGATGAAAGAAGTGAAGTGAAATCCCCGTCTATGAGTGAAATAATTGTAACAAGACAAGAAATAATGGACCAAATAATAAAACATGATGTCAGGAAATCGCACTGGATACTAAAAGAATGTATAGATGAGCTAATAGACAAAGTATATAAGCTGCTCACTTAAAGAATGAAAAATACTGAAAGACTGGTAAAATACAAATATCGTACCAATATGTAAACGGGGAAACAAGGAAGACCAAACTAATTACATACCGGTCTCCCTTACAAGTACGGTAGCCAAAAGTTATGAAAAAGTTATTGAGAATAGATGGACAAAACATCTGGAGGAAAACAGTATACTAAACCCGAGGCAATTTGGATATAGACAGGGAGGGTCATGTGCCACAAATCTGATCTATTTCTATTCAAGACTAATAGATATAATACAAGAAAGGAATGAATGGGCTCATTGTGCTTTCCTAGATTAACAAAAAGCTTTTGATTAAGTACCACACACAAAAAAAAAAAAAAACAACTGGAAACCATAGGAGGGATACAAGGAAAAATATTAAAATGGATGGAGGATTTCTTGCATGAAAGAAAAATGAGAGTGGTGCTCAGAGATAAGAGTTCCACTTGGGAAGATGTGATTAATGGTGTCCCACGGGGATCAGTATTGGTTCCAATAATGTTAACTATTTATATAAATGACATGGATGAGGGTGTAGAATGTTACACGAACTTCTTTGCAGATGACGCAAAACTGACGAGGAAATTATGTACAGAAAAGGACTATGAGTCGCTATAGAGACTAAACAGGATTTGGGAATGGAGTCAGAAGTGGGAAATGGACTTCATAAAGAAATGTAGCATAATAGAATTTGGAAAAAAAATATTAGGACAATATAAAATCTGTACAAAGGAAGTAAAGAAAGTGAGTTCTGCTAAAGACCTGGGAGTGATTATCACAAATGACATGACTCCTGATAAACAGATAGATAAAACTGTCGGAGAAACTTACAACTTGCTAAGATCAATAAAGGTGGCCTTTACCTACTTGGATGAAGAAATGGTAAAGAAAGTACTAGTCATAGTGATAAGGCCAAAACTGGAGTACGCAGCGACATTACGGACACCCAATACTAAAAAGAATATAAAGAAAATTGAAAGAATCCAAAGAGCAATTACGAAGATGGCCCCCAACACTTTCAAAACTGTCATACGAAGAGAGATTGTCAAAGCTGGAATTGCCGACTCTGGAACAAAGGAGAGAAAGAGGTGACTTATTGACCATCTATAGAATCATGAGAAGAATGAAAGTCCTTGATAGAGAAGACTTAGTGAATTGAGATAAGAGAAATATAAGAGGACATGAAAAAAGGACAGTTATAGAAGGGACCTGAAAAAGAACAGGTTTCCACACAGAGTGGTGGGTGTCTGGAACAAATTGGATGAAACAAAAGTGTGTGCAAAAACCACATGAATTTAAGAGCAAACTGGATACTGCATGATACAAAGACGTAAGATACAACTAAGTACATACACAGTTATTCACGTGAGTTGGAGTAACGGCTCGTAGCCCAGCGATACTAAAATAATTTCAGTCCTGTGCGGGATTCGAACTCGGACCGCTGGAGTAGCGGTTGCGAACGCTATCACTGCGCCGTTGAGCCATGTATTGGGAAGCCTTACGAGTGTGTGTGTGTCTGTGTGTGAGTGCGCGTATGTAGACACACACACACACACACACACACACACACACACACACACACACACACACACACACACACACACACACACAAACACACACACAAGTGGGTGGCGTACCAAGTGCATGAATGAATGAGTGAATAAAAGAGTGGGAATGAGGAGGTTAGACCCAAGCCTCAGAGGAGAGACCACACTTAGGCACTGACATGACGTCACGCCAGAAAAGTAAACAAGAGAGGACCGGAGGGGCCACGAGCGAAGGCAGGCACGGACGCACGCACGCGCGCACACACACACACACACACACACACACACACACACACACACACACACACACACACACATACACACACACAAACACACATACACACACACACACAAACACACACACACATACACACACACACACAAACACACATACACACACACACACACACAAACACACAAACACACACACATACACACTTTATTTGTTTTTATTTGCAGACACATCTGTCTCAAAGCTTTCCATCAAAGCTTCGTGATACTCCGTTAATATATCAAACGTCATATTTTGTACCTGAACCCTGGGTTGGCAAACAATAACGTTCATTGGTATATGCCATACAATTGGCTATTGGTTACAAACATAACCATACATAAATGTATGTGTGTGTGTGTGTGTGTGTGTGTGTGTGTGTGTGTGTGTGTGTGTGTGTGTGTGTGTGTGTGTGTGTGTGTGTGTGTGTGTGTGTGTGTGTGTGAGAGAGAGAAAGAGAGAGAGAGAAGGAAAGAGAGAGAGAATATCTACACATACAAAACTATTTTCCTGTGTGCACGGAAGGAATGAATATGCGTGCGCGCGACCATAAGAAGCAGCTGCAATGCACGGAATCTGTGCAGAGCATCAACTGCAGCGTCAGAAGAGAAGAGGCCCCTGTAAGCAGCTTCTCCTTGGAGCCATCTAGAGAAGCACAATAATACCTCCTTTCGGAAGCGAAGAAGTCTTTGGCTAACTTTCCTCTTACATTATTTGCGATAGAAGGACAGCTCTTTTTTCTTCCTTCTCTCTTTCTCTCGCTCGCTCTCTCCCTCTCCCTTTCTTTCTTTCTCTCGCTCGCTCTCTCTCTCTCCATTTTTCCCCTCAATCCCTTCCGGCCTCTCTCTCTCTCTCTCTCTCTCTCTCTCTCTCTCTCTCCATTTCTCCCCTCAATCCCTTCCGGCCTCTTTCTCTCTCTCTCTCTATCTGCTCCTCTCAATCTTTTCTGACCTCTTTCTCTCTCTCTCTCTTTCTTTCTCAGTCTTTCTGCTTCCCCTTGCGCCCGAGTGCAGCTCCTGCTAATGCTTCAGCTGAAACATGAAGTCGGCCGAGAGCCTCGCGCGGGTTTTAACCTTTCCCGTCCTTTTCCACAAATTTAGTGTTTATTCCAGCTGACGCCAGGTGATTTTATTAAAACGATTTGGGAAACATCTTCTCTGTTGAATGTGTTACATCTCTCTCTCTCTCTCTCTCTCTCTCTCTCTCTCACACACACACACACACACACACATACACAATCACCCACTACCCCATCCCCACCCTCCTATCACACTCAATTTTTCACGCTCTTATTTATTCTCCCTTACCTTCCCCCCTCTCTCTCACTCTAACACACACACACACACACGCACACAATATATACATACATACATATACCAAGGCTTTTTCCCCCTTACAAGGGGGGTAGCCAAAAAGAAAAAGGCATAAAATCATTCCCACCCATTCCATCCCTGAATACACTCCACACCCCTCCACCCTCCCTCTTATCTTAGCACCTCCTGAAAGACGGGTCATCCCTGCACCTTGTCCACTGCCCTGGGTCAGAAGCAGTGTCGCAAGACACAGCACATCCACAGCAAGGCCGCTTCATTAAATCGGCGACCCCCCCCTCTCCGTCCCCCCCATTGCATAAAATGAGAGGACGGGGAGAAATCCCTTCGGGCTGCGTCAAATTTTGCTCACACATACTACCTCACCCCCCATCCACCCGCCCATTCCACCTCATGCAATCACAACATCATCCATATACAACCATTCTCCATTCACCCCTGTCTTCTGTCCTCTCCCGTCCTTCCTCAACAGACATTCCCCTCTTCCCCAAAGCCCCCTTCACCCCATCCATCCACCTCATCCTAGGACGTCCCCTCATGTTCACTCCCTCCACATCTGCCTTCCACACCTCTTTTACTAGTTTTTCTTCACTCATTCTTTCCATGTGTCCAAACCATCCTAATATTCTTTCAGCAACCCTATCTCCCAGCTCCTTTTCCACCCCTGTTCTCCTCCTCACCTCCTCATTTCTCACTCTATCTAGCCTAGTAACCCCCATCATACTTCTCAGACACCTCATCTCAAACACATTCAAACTCCTTCTCTCTTCTTCTCTTATGTTCCATGTTTCTGCCCCATACAGTGCTGTTGGCACAATCACTCCTTCATACAGTCTCCTCTTAGCATCCATTCCCAAATGTCTATTCCTCATTACACTCTTTAATCCACCAAGGCATTTACTCGCTTCTCTCAATCTACATTCTACCTCCACTTTCACTCCACCTTTCCCTGCCACATTTGCACCCAAGTATCTAAAACTATCCACTTCCTCCAGTCGCTCTCCCTTAATGCTCACTTCCAGTCTACTGCCACTTTCACCCCTTGTACATCTCATCACCTTACTTTTACCCACATTTATCTTTAGCTTTCTTCTATCACACACTCTCCCAAACTCTGCCACCAACTTCCTCAATCCTTCCTCCGATCCTGCCACAAGCGCAGTGTCGTCCGCAAACAACAGCTGACTCACCTCCCACTTTTCTCCATTTTCTTTAACCATCTCCAATCCCTTGCCCACTACCCTTGCATTTACCTCTCGCACCACCCCATCCATGTATAAGTTGAACAGCCAGGGCGACATAACGCATCCTTGACGAAGTCCCACCTTTACCTAGAACCACTCACTCTCTCCATTTCCAATCCTGACACAAGCTCTACTATTCTCATAAAAACTTTTGACAGCTCCCAGAAGCTTTCCTCTTATCCCGTATATCTGCATAACCTCCCACAGTGCCTTCCTGTCTACCCTATCATAAGCCTTTTCCAGATCCATAAAAGCCCAAAACATATCCTTCCCCTTTCCTATAGCTTTCTCACATATCTGTCTTACCACAAAGATCTGATCTACACAACCTCTACCTGTCCTAAATCCACACTGTTCCTCACCAATTACTCCTTCTGTTCCTCTCCTAATCCTCCCAATCAAGATCCTCCCATAAGCCTTCCCAACTACACTTAACAAGCTAATCCCTCTGAAACTACTACATTCACACTTGTCCCCTTTTCTCTTGTAAAGAGGAACTATACAGGCACTCCTCCAGTCCTCCGGCACTCTACCCTCTCTCCAACAAACATTAAATAACCTCACCAACCAGTCCACCATCATTTGACCTCCCTTTTTCAGACATTCCGCATGGCATCCATCC
>NC_134777.1:92720483-92722983 GCF_046742065.1 Oratosquilla oratoria
TCCTCCTTGTCAGCATACAAGAAAACTGGTGAATAAACGAAAAAGAATGAAATGCAGGGTGAGAGAGAGAGAGAGAGAGAGAGAGAGAGAGAGAGAGAGAGAGAGAGAGAGAGAGAGAGAGAGAGAGAGAGAGAGAGAGAGAGAGAGAGAGAGAGAGAGAGAGAGAGAGAGAGAGAGAGAGAGAGAGAGAGAGAGAGAGAGAGAGAGAGAGAGACTGTCTTGCAATCCGTAGAAGAATATTCGTTTTGTCTGCATTCGTTTCTTACCTCTTACGTTCTCTCTCTATCTCCCTCCTTCCTCCTTTCTTTCTCCATCGTGTTCTCTTATTTTAAGCAAATAACATGTTATATACTTTATTCTGGCTAACGCCCAGGCGATTTCTTTCAGGATTTTTGCCTTCTGTAATCCCCAGCAACGGAGAGGGACTTAGCTTTACAAATATTTTTTCTCTTTTATTTATATTTTTATTTATTTATTTATCTATTTATTTATTTACTTATTTATTTTTTGCTTTGTTTATCGTATTTTTCTCTTACTTTTTTAACTTCGTAGTCATAGCTTAAATGAACGCTCATTTCACGAAAATGAACGAATTTATGAATAAATGAATACATGAATACATAAGGGGGTAAGCTAATATATAAAAGAATGAAAAACCCAAATAAATAAATTCACAATTCTCTAACAAAATGACAAATAAACAAGATAATAATAAATGTACAAATACATGGAGTAAATCAACAATGGACAAATAATCATATATAAACTATAAATAATCAAAAATGAATTAGTCACTCAGTGCAATGTGTCAGTATATTTAATTTTCTCCCTATGAACTAAATATCCCCGATTCGACACCCAGAAGTCACAAAGGACTTCCGCAGACTGTGTTGCTCTCCGATTAGTAAGGGTGACGGCTTCGGCCGTAGTTCAGCGTCTACGAGCGTTTGCTGAGCTCTTTCCCTCTTCCCTTGAACTCCGTTCAGAGACAACATGGATCATCCGTAGCTTGTCGCTCTCGCTCTCGCTCTCTCTCTCTCTCTCTCTCTCTCTCTCTCTCTCTCTCTCTCTCTCTCTCTCTCTCTCTCTCTCTCTTACACGGTGGGACCCATTCGACGGAGACCCCAATTTGCTTCTCGACTTAAATAAAATTGGCTGACGACCGAAAAAAAAATAGAAAAGGCACACCAGTAAAGGATTTAAAGGTTGACCTTTGACCTATCTATTAAGCACACCGTCTATGCAAGGAAGGATTACACTGAAAAAAGCCCCAGAAAAAAGAATATATTATATATCATCATCATCATCATCATAATAATGATAATAATAATAATAATAATAATAATAATAATAATACATACATACATACATATACCAAGGCTTTTTCCCCCTTCCAAGGGAGGTAGCCAAAAAGGGAAAGGCATAAAAACACTCCCACCCATTTCATCCCTAAATACACTCCACACCCCTCCCACCCTTCCTCTCATCTGAGCACCTCCTGGATGACGGGTCATCCCTGCACCCTGCCCACCGCCCTGGGTCAGAAGCAGTGTCGCAAGACACAGTACATCCACAGCAAGGCCGCTTCATTTAATCGGCGACCCCCCCTCTCCGTCCCCCTTTGCATATAAGGCGAGGACGGGGAGAAATCCCTTCGGGCTGCGTCAAAATTTACTCACACATACTACCCCACCCCCCACCCCCCCGCCCATTCCTCCTCATGCAGTCACAACATCATCCATATACAACCATTCTCCACTCACCTCTGTCTTCCGTCCTCTCCCTTCCTTCCTCAACAGACATTCCCCTCTTCCCCAAAGCCCCCTTCACCCCATCCATCCACCTCATCCTAGGACGTCCCCTCATGTTCACTCCCTCCACATCTGCCTTCCATACCTCTTTTACTAGTCTTTCTTCACTTATTCTTTCCATGTGTCCAAACCATCCTAATATTCTTTCATCAACCCTATCTCCCAAATCCTTTTTCACCCCTGTTCTCCTCCTCACCTCCTCATTTCTCACCCTATCTAGCCTAGTAACCCCCACCATACTTCTCAGACACCTCATCTCAAACACATTCAAACTCCTTCTCTCTTCTTCTCTTATGTTCCACGTTTCTGCCCCATACAGTGCTGTTGGCACAATCACTCCTTCATACAGTCTCCTCTTCGCATCCATTCCCAAATGTCTATTTCTCATTACACTCTTTAAACCACCAAGGCATTTACTCGCTTCTCTCAATCTACATTCTACCTCCACCTTCACTCCACCTTTTCCTGCTACACTTGCACCCAAGTATCTAAAACTATCCACTTCCTCCAGTCGCTCTCCCTTAATGTTCACTTCCAGTCTACTGCCACTTTCACCCCTTGTACATCTCATCACCTTACTTTTACCCACATTTATCTCTAGCTTTCTTCTATCACATACTCTCCCAAACTCTGCCACCAGCTTCCTCAATCCCTCCTCTGACCCTGCCACAAGCGCAGTGTCGTCCGCA
>NC_134777.1:92742983-92762983 GCF_046742065.1 Oratosquilla oratoria
ACCAGACTAAATCGGAATTACGAGTAAACTCTTCACCAATCAGAATGAGGATTTAACTGTACGACGTTTAGACTGTGGTACCCCTATGGACCAAAGTCACGTAGTATTAATTTCTGATTTAAGATTAATTATCATCATTCATTATGAATATTCATCAGTCTACGCTGTTCCTCCTTTCTGTTTTTTTTTTTTCAATTTAGAATTCTAAAAATTAAATTCTGATTTTTTCCATTGCCCGCAAGAAGTAAACACGATAATCTCGCCCAGACTGGGAATCACCGTTTCAGAAACTAGTTAAAATTCATTAGCCATTTTTATCCAATATCGCTGAATAATTGCAATTATAACATTCCTATCGGTCCACATGTGCTGAAAATTTGAGCAAACGAAAGGGTAAGAAAAAAATCCTATAAAACGCTCTTCGACTTCGAAGTCAATGCAATATTACTCAGTGGAATTTCCACACATTGCGAAGGACATTCTGTCACAAACAATTGTAACATTTCCCATTCATATTCTCCTTTGTTAATTTAAGTACATTTACACTAACACACACACACACACACACACACACACACACACACACACACACATGTATACTCTATATGAATATGTATCCAGATTTTTCACATCATGAAAACATGAATTCAAAGAAAATGGGCTTCGGCTATTCAAGGTTTGTGTACTCCATATTCAGAGGGAGTAATGCACAAAAGTAATACATAATGCCTATCTTACTAATGGTAATTTTGCATACATATAGGTATGTACACCCTATATGTATGTATGTATATATGTACGTATGTGTATGTACAGTATATGAATGCATATATATATATATATATTCTGTTAAAAACGACAGCAAAAGAATTATTGATTAGTTTTTTCCGTGAGCTCTCAAGCTTGCGAAAAGTAGATTTTTGGTAGGGGGAAAGGGAGTAAATCAGATTTCCAAAATTCATAGGAAACACAAAAGTTATAATAGACACAAAAGTATAGTACACAATAAACACAATACAAGAAATTAATACAAGAAATACAGCAAAAAACAAAATACAAGCACAACAAAATAGTTATCAAGACGTTTCGCAGATCTTTCTGCATCCTCAGTTGAAGTGAAAAGAAAGGGAAAGGGAGCATATTTTAAATGAAATGGGAAGCACGGGGAGAAGTCACCGTGTTGCAACTGGGGGAAGTCACACGCAGGACCACAAACACTGGGAGAGATCACAAGTTGGCGGAAATGGTACTCGGGGAGGTCACTCCCGGGTTCGGCGCCAATCTGCTTCTCAGTCTTTGGGAACGACGTATGGTAGGAAGTTCTTCCCTTTCGCTGTCGTTTTTAACAGAATATGCCTCAGAGAGAATCTCCTGCCACGCTTCACCAATATATATATATATATATATATATATATATATATATATACATATATATATATATATGTATATATCTATATATATATATATATATATATACGTATGTATGTACGCATGTATGTTTCCATGCACGTACGTACGTGTGGACGTATATGCATATATGTATGTGTGCATGTGCGTATGTATATATGTATGTATGTATGTATGTATGTATGTATGTGTGTATGTAAATACGAATGTATGTATATATGTCATCGATGTAGGAAGGCTACCTGAAGAGATGCCATTGTGACGTGAGCCGCATAGCCAAGACACATCTCTAACCGGCGCGAAGGAGTCTTTTCTTTGTCCCAAGTCCTCCTTCTCGCAGACAATCAGGGTCGCCCTGACCATCCACTACTTTTCGGAACGCATGAACTCTGATATACTGTATGTACAGGGTGCGGCAGGTATTTGAGAACGCATCTTCTAAGTGGTCTAGTAGTTTAGACACCATAGCTAACCATTCCTTTTCTTTTACAGCTGAAAATGGCACAATCAAATATTACCCAAGAAATGAAAAGGCATGCAGTTATCGTCTCTATAGCAGCTGGGCATACTAATTCTGAAATTGCTGCCTTCCTTAATGTTGCCCGGTCCTTCATTTATAAGGTCAGAAGGGAACTTGTGGATGCCAGAGGCAATGTGGCAAGTACATCGCAACGTAAACAACATTCCCGATGATCGGACAGCATCAGAACATCAGAATTCATAAATGCTATTCAATCGGCGATTGATGAAAGCCCTGGGAAGTCCATGAGGGCACTGGCTAAGGATTTTCAAGTTGATGAGGCCACCATTCGACGTGTTGTTCACGAAGATCTCCGGTATAAGTCGTATGTGATCCGAAGAGGACAGTTCATGTCACAGAAGACACGTGAGAACCGAGTCATCAGGGCCAGACGTCTTTTGAACAAGTTAAAACATCGTGAAGAACCAGGAATCCTTTGGTTCTTCTCTGATGAGAAGAACTTTGTTCAGGACCAGAGGGTGAATAGGAGGAACGATTGTTGGTTGTGTCAAACTGCAGGTGAAGTTCCAACGGTTATGCATACTAAATTTCCAGCATCAATGATGGTTCTGGGTGTCGTGAGCAGTGAAGGCGATGTGATGCCTCCCTTTTTTTTCCGCCAAGGACTTCGTGTCAATGCAGCTTCTTACACTGAAGTGTTGGAGACTGTTGTAAAGCCTTGGATGGATGGTGTAGCACGTGGCAGGCAGTACGTCTTCCAGCAAGACTCTGGTCCATCCCATACAGCTCACACAACCCAAGAATGGATGGCCACCAATTTTCATGACCACGTAACCCCCAACATGTGGCTCCCTAGCTCCCCTGATGTCAATCCTTTAGACTATTATGTTTGGGGCGTAGTTGAGAGGGAGTCTAATCGTAAACCTCACAACACTATAGCATCTCTCCAATAAGCCATTGTCGCTGCAATGGCTAACATCCCCAAGAGTCAACTCATTGGTGCTTGCCAACGATTTAGACGTCGCTTGGAAGATATCATTGACAAGGATGGAGATTTCATTGAGTGAAACAGTGCATTTGCTTTGTGTTAATGTATAGAATACAATAAATGCTCATTTAAATATATACTAAAACGTTAATAAACCTTATTACAAACAATCTCCTTTGTTCTCAAATACCTGCCGCACCCTGTATATATATATATATATATATATATATATATATATATATATATATATATATATATATATATATGTATATATGCTAATAAGAACACGGGTACGTGTGTTCACTTATGCAAAGTAGACCACTTGGAAAAAGAAACTAACGAAGCAGAGCGCTTTCGTATATTACATCTTCAGTGCAACAAGTACATAGTGATAGGAATACATAGACATTATATACATGATACAAAGGGGACTAGGACAGTTTTTGAATAAGCATACCGACCAATTACCCCCTAGAGAGCGGAAGGTCATTGTCAATTATCTTACGATGGTCGGGCGACATTAGGTCACAGTCGCCAAGTTACTAGTTACTATCCTTAGCCCTTTAGTAGGTACAATCTCTTCTTCTCATGTTACAAACACTTCTGATTTAATAGACAAACTCCATAATATTAAACCTAATTATAAATTTACATTGGTTAGTTTTGATATAGTCAGTTTATTCACAAAAGTTTCCATAGATGATTTATTATTTTACCTTCAAGATGAACTTAATAAACATGTTCTTCCATTGCCATCATCTACATTGATTGAACTAATTAAATTATGTGTCAAAGATTGTAAGTTTCAATTTAATGGTAATTTCTATTCCCAAAAATTCGGCATGAGTATGGGAAACCCTTTATCCCCAGTTTTAAGTAATTTATACATGGAATTTTTTAAACCAAAATATTACGCACAATCTTCCCCCCTAACATCCCTTGGCTTAGGTATATTGATGACATCTTATGTCTTTGGCCAGAAGATAAAAATGTCCATAATTTTTTAACTAAGTTGAATACCCTTGTTGATTCTATTAAATTTACTTTAGAAATTGAGAAAAATTGTACCTTACCTTTCTTAGATTGCACTATCCTACGTCATGACAATAGCCTTAGATTTAAAGTATATCGTAAACCAACCAATGTAAGTTCATATATTCATTATTATTATTCTCATCCAAATAATATTAAACGTACAGTATTTGCCTCAATGTATTTAAGAGCTTTTCGTATTTGTAGTCCTGAATTTATTGATGAAGAAATCAGAAATGTTTTTAACATTGGGCTAGAATTAAAATACCCTAAGCAATTCCTTGATATTGCTTACAATTTTGCAAGGAAATCATTTTTAACTCCTCAGCCTAAATCACCTTTCAATTATCATAATGTTTTAATTTTACCATTTCAAGAAAATTTGTTAAGTATCACAGAATTATTAAAAAGGTTTAACGTAAAGGTAGTTTTTAAACATGATAGTACAGTAAAACATAATCTTATCAACAATAGTATTGAAATCAAAAAAGGATGCATTTATAAAATTCCTTGCAAAATGTGTAATCAATTTTACATAGGTCAAACTGCCAAACCCTTAAACATTAGAATTGAACAACACAAGAAAAATGTCAGGGATGGCAATAATTCTAGTGGTATATTCAAGCATATTGAATTAAATAATCATCCAGTTGATTGGGGTAATGCCCAGGCAATCTATTATACCAACAACATAATAGCAAGAAATTTAATAGAGTGCAGTTTGATTCATACCACTAGTAATCAAAATACCAACCTACATAAAGGCTTGTACAAACTTGATAATTTCATTTGTCAAGAAATTAGTAAGATAATATCATGTAAAATGTAATCCAACAAATTAACTTAATGTCGCCCTATATAAGTAGTAGAAACAGTGACCCTTGGCGACTGTGACCATCGCAAGATAATTGACAATGACCTTTCGCTCTCTTTGGCGACTGTGACCTGATGTCGCCCGACCATCGTAAGATAATTGACAATGACCTTCAGCTCCCCTTGGCGACTGTGACCTAATGTCGCCCGACCATCGTAAGATAATTGACAATGACCTTCCGCTCTCTAGGGGGTAATTGGTCGGTATGCTTATTCAAAAACTGTCCTAGTCCCCTTTGTATCATGTATATAATGTCTATGTATTCCTATCACTATGTACTTGTTGCACTGAAGATGTAATATACGAAAGCGCTCTGCTTCGTTAGTTTCTTTTTCCAAGTGGTCTACTTTGCATATGTATATATATATACATACACATATATATATATATATATTTATATATATATGTGTGTGTGTGTACAGTATATTATATATATATATATATATATATATATATATATATATATATATATAGGGAGCGGATGTACAGTAAAGAGGCAGAAAATTTCAATATACACAGTGGCCTTAATCTTGCACTGGAGAGCACCAACCATCCAGGTAGAGCTAAGTTATCCAATGGTCAGATAACCCACCTCGTTAACGCCGATGATGTGGACGTGGTGGCCGAGACTGGAGAAAATCAACGAGATCTTTACGGTATTCCAGAGAACAGCAGAACAGATAGGCCTACAATGCAATGAGTAGAAAACGAAAACTATGAAACAAAGTAGAAATGGCAATTATACACCAGGAGAAGAGCAAATTGGATCACTATGTGTGAAGAAAGTGGATAAGTTCAAGTACCTGGGATCCATTCTCAGTGAGAGAAATGAATTGGACATAGAAATAAACGAATGAATAGCTGTAGGAAACAGATGTTACCATGCCCTGGCATCTGTAATGAAGAGACAATCAACAAAAGAACTAAATAAGAACATATAATATTGCAATAAAACCAACAGTCCTGTACGGATGTGAGACATGGACACTGACAAAAGAAAGGGAGAAGAGAGTGGAAATTTTAAAAACAATATCCTGAGAAGAATTCTCGGCAAAGTATATGATGAAGAAGAAGGGAAATGGAGACGAAGACATAACAGGGAAATTAGAGATCAGACCGGACAACCGTACATTCAGGATGAAGAACGGGAGAAGAGGAGCAGACAGACTACCAAAGAAGATGACGGAAGGAGGAGTAAAGGGCAGACGACCAGTAGGGAGACCCAGGTACAGATGGATGGATGGAGTAAGGAAGGACGTGGAGAGGGTGGCACCAAGAGTAGACTTGAAAGAATTGGCAGAGGATAGAACCATCTGGAGAGGTATAGTGAAAGCGGTAAAGGGTCGTCCAGCCTGACAACCAGCAGAGTAAGAGTAAAAGTAATATATATATATGTGTGTGTGTGTGTGTGTGTGTGTGTGTGTGTGTGTGTGTGTGTGTGTGTGTGTGTGTGTGTGTGTGTGTGTGTGTGTGTGTGTGTGTCTTGGATGTGTTGTACTAGTGATCGACTGTGTGTGTGTTTGTGTGTGTGTGTTTGTGTGTGTGTGTGTGTGTGTGTGTGTGTGTGTGTGTGTGTGTGTGTGTGTGTGTGTGTGTGTGTGTGTGTGTGTGTGTGTGTGTGTGCGTGCACTGGGTATATAAGGCTCTATAAACCTAGACACTTCCTTTCTTCATCAAGAAACTCTTTCCCTTAACAACTAGTAGCATATATCAGTACCCTTCTTGCTCTCAACCCTTAATATCCAACCTAACTTAACTTTAAACCTAACTTGCATAAAGCTAACTTAAACTTGAATAAACCTAACTTAATTTGCATAAACCTAACCAACACCATATCTCTAACCTTACCCAAATGACCTAACCTTCAAACGTAAGCAGTTTTTTTTTTTTTTTTCTTAATGGCGTAATCATGGAATTAAATTTGCATAATAAAATTCAGATAATGTGACCCCTTTAAAAACTGGTTCACGCACTTCAATATCAATATTATTGACACAATATATTTATATATTCCTCTTCCACTTCCCCTCCTACCAGTAATGTGCACAGACATTGCAAAGAGCAAGTGGTTTGGGCTAAAAATTGGGCACTTCACTCTTTTGTATTATTCGTATTTGGCAACTATCTGGTAGGGTGCAACACCATTTTCCACATTATAATTTCTGAATGGTAAGAAAATGGAAAAAGCCTGTGAGAAATAATTTTTCATTCATTTTTACGTATTTTTGTGAAGGGCACTTTTGGGGCAAAGGGCAAAGGGGCAGGTGCTTGGGCAACCCCCCCCCCCATTGCACAGGCCTGCCTCCCAACTTTGCATATCTTCATTAATATCATCCCAATGCAATCATTAATATTGTAAAATATGAATAATTACTTATCACGTTGGTGCTGTATAACTTTTCATATTTATTTAGGTATCCTGCCTTGTAATTTCCATGTGGTGTACTATCATTCAGATGTACGTGTGTGCGCGAGCGTGCGCCCGTGTTTGTGTGTGTGTGTGTGTGTGTGTGTGTGTGTGTGTGTGTGTGTGTGTGTGTGTGTGTGTGTGTGTGTGTGTGTGTGTGTGTGTGTGTGTGTGTGTGTGTGTGTGTGTGTGTGTATTTACCTAGTTGTATTTTACGGGAAGGGGAGCTATGCTCGTGGAGTCCCGTCTTTATATCTCATTTTATCTAAACTATTTTTAAATTCATGTATTGTTTTTGCACACACTACTTTCTCATCTAACTTGTTCCAACTGTCTATTACTCTGTGAGGAAAGCTGTTCTTTTTCAGATCTCTTCTATAGCTGTCTTTCTTGATTTTCTTTCTGTGTCCTCTTGTATTTCTATCATCCCACTTTATTAGATCCTCTCTATCAATAATTTCTATGCCTTTCATGATTCTGTAAATAGCTATAAAATCTCCTCTCTCTCTTCTTTGCTCTAGTGTTTGTAGCTCAAGTTTTGCTAGTCTCTCTTCATATGATAGTTTTGAGAGTGTTGGTGCCAATTTTGTAATTGCTCTTTGTATTCTTTCAAGTTTTTGTATACATCTTTTGTACGTGGTGACCACATCGTTGCTGCATATTCCAATCTTGGTCTTATCAGAGTGATTAGTATTTTCTTCACTATTTCTTCATCCAGGTATGTAAATGCTACTTTGATTGTTCTTATTAAATTATAAGTTTCACCAAAAATCTTATTTATATGTTTCTCAGGTGACATATTATTCATAACAATGACTCCCAGGTCCTTCTCATTTTCAACTTTTTTTTTATACTTTCTTCTCCCAATTTATATGATCCTGTTATTCTGTTTTTGCTTTTTCCAAATTCCATTATACTACACTTTTTTGTATTGAACTCCATCTCCCACTTCCTACTCCATTCCCATACTTTATTTAGATCACTCTGTAGTGATTCACAATCTTCTTCTGTGTTCACTTTTTTTAATAGTTTTGCATCATCTGCAAAGAAGCTCATATAGCTTTCAATTTCTTCATCCATATCATTAATATATATAGCAAACATTATTGGGGCCAAAACTGTTCCTTGTGGAACACCACTTATTACTTCATCCCAATTTGAGTGTTTGTCTCTTATCACTACTCTCATTTCTCTTTCTTGCAAAAAGTCTTCCATCCATTTAAGCAGTTTGCCCTGTATTCCTCCTTCGGTTCTAATTTCTTAAGCAACTTCTTATGTGGTACTTTGTCAAAAGCTTTTTTTTTGTCTAGAAATGCACAATCAGCCCATCCATCTCTTTCTTGTATTATATCTATTAGCCTTGAATAGAAACATATTAAATTGGTGACGCATGATCGTCCTTGTCTGAATCCAAATTGCCTTGGATTTAGCACGTTGTATTTTTCTAAATGTTTTACCCATCTACTTTTGACAATTCTTAAACAAATTTTTGCTATTGTACTTGTTAGAGAGACTGGTCTATAGTTGGTAGGGTCTTCTTTATTTCCCCCTTTATATATAGGTACTATATTTGCTTTTTTCCAATCTTTTGGAACTTTTCCTTCTTTCAAGGAACTGTTAATTATGCTATGTATTTTCTCTGCCAGTTCATTCCTGCATTCTTTCAAAATCCAGTTTGCTATTTCATCTGGTCCATGCGATTTTCTGACATCAAGATTACTCAAGTGTTTCATTATTTCATTCTTTGTTACTTCTATTTCTTTCATAGGGGGGACTTTCTCTTTCCATTCGATCTCTTCAGGTTGTATGTTCGCCCTTGTAAACACTGATTTAAAATGCTTGTTCATAATTTCCGCCATTTCTATTTCCTCTGTGTATTCAACTCCTCCTTGTCTTAACTTCTCCAAATATTGTTTGTTTTTCAGTTTGTTGTTTACAAATCTGTAAAATAATTTTGGTTGATCTTTACATTTTTCTATGACATCTTTTTCATATTTTCTCTTTTCCTCTCTGCACATTTGTACATATTCATTTCTATAGCAAGTATATATTTTCCATTTTTCAGGTCTTTTGTCTTTCTTCCATTTGGTCCAAGCTTTATCTCTTTTGTCTTTTAACTCCCTACAACTTTTGTTGTACCAGCACTTTACATATTTTTTTCTTGTTTTTGTCTTGGGACATACTTTCCCACTACTTTTTTATAATTTTTTGTCAAAATATTCCATTTCTCTTCCACTGTTGTTTCTTCTTTGTATATTCCTTCCCAGTTTTCTTTTTGAAAGAATTATCTTACTTTATTAAAGTTTGTTTTTTCATACATCAATCTTCCTTTTCTATATTGTTCATTTCTTTTCATGTATTTTTCCTCATTTAGTTCCAGTTCAATCAATATGTGGTCACTTTTACTTATTGGTGTTTTATATTCAATCTTTTCCACTATTCTAGGTTCAGATATGATTATTAGGTCTAGTCTCGATGGTTCTTCTTCATTTCTATACCTAGTGTTCTCCTGTATCCACTGTGTTATTGTATGGTCAATAATCATCTCGAGTAGGACATTTTCCCATGAGCCGTCTCCACCCTTTACTGTCATCTCTTCCCAGCAGACTTCTTTGCAATTAAAGTCGCCCATCATAACTATTCTTCCTCCATCTTCCATTATCTTATTTAATGTTATCCTTGTGTCTTCTAACATACTTTTATGTTCACTCTCTTCCCACGAGGCTGTTTTTGGAGGCACATAATTTATCACAAACTTTCTGCTCTTCTTATCTCTGTCTTCCACTTCGATCATAATCATCTCTACTGTATTCTTTCCATACGTGACACACCTCACGTTTATATCCTTCTTAGTCAGGAACATAACTCCACCCCCTTGTTTTGTCTCTTTGTTTCTAATCCAATAATTATATGCATCATGTCCTACACTGTTGGGTGGTAGTGGATCTTTTAATTTCGTTTCTACAATTCCCATTATGTCCGGTTCTTTTTCCATCAGATAATCATTCAGCTCATTCAATCCTGTTATAAGTCCATCTATATTTGTGTAAGACACTTTTAGTTTTCTGCCACTTCTATTGTATTTTCTGTTTCCTTTTTGTTTTTCTCTGGTATGTCGTATTTCCGTACTTTCATATTCACTTCTTTCCAATAGAATTTCTCTTTTTCTGACTCTGTTCTGTTCTCGTTTTTTTCCTTAGCTTCATGAATTTTCTTTTTTTCCTCCTCTCTTTCCTCTTTATCCATTTCTCTTTTTATCCATACATTTATATATTGTTCACTTGCTGCTAGTTTCCCTGTTTTTGCTAAGATATTCTCTGCCGTCGTTTGTGACCTGAATTTAATCTTAATTGGTCTGGTCTTATCTGTACTATATTTTCCGAGTCCAAACATCTCTTCAATTTGTTTCATGATTTCAGGTTCTTCCTGAACTAATTCTAGTAAACTGCTTACTTTTTCTTTTTCCTCATTGATTCTTGTGGTTCTATTTAGGTTATATTTCTCTTCCATTCCTAATATAATTATACATTTCTTTTTATCTGCAAATTCTCTTACTATATTCTCCTTCTGTCTCATCACTTCAATAACCGAGTCTTCAGTTTGTTCTTTCATTTGCTGTTTTGTTATGTCAGTAAATGCAACTTTACTGTTTTCTTGGATTTTTTCAACCCTGTGCTTCTTTTGCTACGGCCTCTTTATTGTCTTTATTATTCCTCTTTAATTCCTCATTCTCCTCTTTTACTTCTTTTAACTGACTTTTTAATTCTTCTATTTCTTTAGTCAAGTTTTTGTTCACCTTCTCTAGTTCTTCCAATTTTTCAACTCTCTACGCAATCTTTGCTATGTTGCCGAACCTATTCTCCCAATGTTCGGTCATTTTTTCAAGTTTTTCCTCTAGTCTTGCTAATCGGGAGAGGTTGGTTTCCTCCCCCACCTCATTAAATCCCTGGAAATTATTATCTTCACCTTCCATTGTGCTGCTCTTATCTATATTTCTAATCTTTACATTTTTGTTAATCCCTTTTTCAAAATCCTCAGTCCTTCGTTTGTTTACAAGACGCCTGGCCTCCTGGACCAAGTCCTCCCCTTCCTCATTTCCTTCCATTTCCCTCAGTAATCCCTCCCCTTTTTCTTTTTTATCATTTTCCCACTACACCACGAGCTTTCTCCTTCCCTATAAATACAATAAGGTACTTCCTTGACGTTGAGATCCACGTAGATTTAGTTTTTTCTTCGGACCTCCAATTCTCGCCGTCCATCCGACGAAAGTGTGTGTGTGTGTGTGTGTGTGTGTGTGTGTGTGTGTGTGTGTGTGTGTGTGTGTGTGTGTGTGTGTGTGTGTGTGTTTATATGCATATATATATACATATATATATATATATATATATATATACAGTATATGTATGTATATGTATATATATACACATATATTTATATGTATATACACTGCTTACGGGTGAGCTTGAATTCTGTTGCACTTTTTTGAGTGGGTGAGTTTCGACGTGTTTTCATAACGTTTCGAATTTAAAACTTGCTTTGATGTTTAGAGCTTTTAAGATGTGACTTGAAATGGTCACAAATGAATTACGAAATGTTACTGAACAATCATGAATAATAAAAAACAAGAAAATAGTTGAGAACAAAAATAATAACATGCTGGTGGGAAGAACAGGTGCTTATTACTGGCGGTTGATAATTGTGTTCCAACATTATCTAATATACCCTCACCTGGCTTAGATGATGATAAAGACACTGAGCACTTCAAATAGAACTAAAATGGCGTATGAAGTAAGTTAATAAATTTTAACCAAAACATCAAAATAAGTTAAGAAGACTTACCTCAGTAGAATAGATATATTCAACGAGTACGGGATATACGACAGAACTTCTGTTTTAAAAGTAAACAGTCTTTTGAAAACAAATCTTGTCTGTACACTTCTTTCCTCTCTATATTTCTTTCGTCACACAATACACAACATTAAACATAAAAATCGAAATGCAATTCTTTGATCACAAGCACCAAAGAACATGAAACAAACACAGAAAAACGGGTTTAATTTCCTGAACACACAGACAAAACCAGCCAACACTAAAGGGTCGTTCAGGGTTGTTTTGATTCCGTTTCGTGAAAGTTCTTTCCTGAATCGTCCGTTGAGAATTTACATAATTGATTCCGCTTTTCCTTGTGTGTTCGTGCTATTACACACAAACTACGAAATATTTGCCCCCCCAAAAAAAAAATGCACATCTCTATTACGTCCATCATTGTTTCGTTTTTTTTTTTTCAGATTAATTCATAAGTGTCCGAGTTGTTGGCTTTGATTTCCCAAGCGTCGAATTCAATTCGGACAAAATTTTGTGTGCCCGAGATTCAATCAGGACTCTTCCTTCTCTTGGGTTGCGTAAATTCTCTCAAACGAAGTGATTAAATCTCTTCTGGTGAAGGTTCATTACATTGGAGTTTGTGCTCAGGCAAGTGACAACTCAGGTTTGAGAAGGAAATAGACAAGAAACGGTTTATCAACAGAGTGGTTAACGAATATAATAGACTTAGTAACCATGCAGTGAGCGCTGAAACTATCGGTTGTTTTAAGAAAAGATTAGATAACTTTATGGATGGAGATGACAGGTGGTAAATGACATCGAACTGCCTAGTGTAGGCCTTAGGGTCTCTTGCAGTCTCTACCATTCATATGTTTTTATGTTCTTATGTTCAATGGAGCATTTGGAAGGAGGTTGGAGGGTACGAGGAAGAGGAGGAAGATGAGGAAGAGGAGGAGTAGGAGGACGAGGAGGAAAAGGAGGGTTACCAAGGGTGTTGGTACGTTTATCTAGTTTACTTATAGCTTATCATTCTGTCATCGATGAAACACATTTTGAATGATCATGTCCAGTCATCAAAGGCAGAGCTCATCATTTCGTCAACTATCGTTCATTCTCTTATCTTTTCGTTCAGAATATTTATTATTTGATTACGTTAGGCTTTTGTCATCGCATAAAATCACTTGCGGGACGATAGATTATGCAGCAGTATCAGTATAATTTTGAAATCTCACGCACCAAAGAGAAAAATGGGACAACGAAATAAAATAAAAACGATCGAAAGAAAAAATAAAACATCGAGACAAAGAGAACTGCAAGGAAAATCTTTGGTACAATAAAGATGAAGATAGTCGAAACAGCTGGCAATGAACTCGATTTTAACTCTGCATCCGGCAAACGCTCAATTGCATCCCACTTTTGTGCGCTTGTGTATGTGTGTGTGTGTGTGTGTGTGTGTGTGTGTGTGTGTGTGTGTGTGTGTGTGTGTGTGTGTGTGTGTGTGTGTGTGTGTGTGTCTTGATGTGTGTGTGTGTGTGTGTGTGTGTGTGTGTGTGTGTGTGTGTGTGTGTGTGTGTGTGTGTGTGTGTGTGTGTGTGTGTGTGTGCGTCTTGTTGTGTGTGTGCGTCTGTGTACGTGTGTATGTGTGTGTGTTTGCATGTTTGTGTGTGTTTGTGTGTAGAGTATGCAACAATTATATGCATATAAGTATATACTACATATATCGTCACCGACGGAGGGGACTGAACCGAGGTCCTCCGCCTCCAGGAGACGGTATTCTATGTCCCACTAGTGTCAGACTGCGTATCTCCGAGTTTGGGGGCTGCGCAGCCCCCAAGAAGCCACCGGGTCAACCGGAGGCAACGTGCCTCCACCCCTCCGTATCGCGACATCCACACGGTCGAGCTGTGCCCGGCAGGCTCTGCCCTAACCGGGAAAAGTATTGAACTTCTGCCCGCGGTGTCCACAAGGCTGACTATGGTAATTGGTCCCGACTTTTGTACGATGATACCTATGTAGGCGTCATGAGGGGCGATTGGGTACACGATGACGCCGGCGTCTGAGTCTAGATTATATATACATATTTTTGTAGTTGTACATGAGTTACCCCCGATTCTGTAAACTGGTTTGATCACATTTTCTGATTATTATTACTCAGAGTAAAAGAGAACGATTAATATAGCAGTGACATTATCTTTTATAATGTGAGTTGTGTGATGCAAAGTACGTATGGCAGCCGATGCTACGCGCAAGAATTTGAGTCGTACTGAAGTGGTTAAGCAGGGGTTGTGAGCGAGTAGTCTATTGCAGTACGATCACCATGGTGTCACACTTTCCATTACATAAACATTCGTGTGCTCTATACAGGTCAACTAATATTACTGTGTCTTGCCGAGACCGGTATGAACTTGGTGTGGATATCATGTCCTACTAACTCGGCAGTGACGTCAAGCTTCCTCCCACTGCCGGCCTGTAGTAGCGCCGGGAATGGACAATTTGATGATTTGCCCGCTAAAGGTGCCTGTATTAAGACGGGCAAACCCCTCGTGCCCGACGGACAGCGCTCGACCGTGTGCACCTGGTTTAAGAAAGCCACACGAGACCATCTGGCGCACTCGCAGTGTCCTGGCTTTTTCCAAATACATTGGACTGTGACTTCATATCATCATATTTTCTCATGCATGTGAGGGGGAGATGTCGTCATCGTTTCGATAGACTTCCATAAATAAAAAAATGTATATGTGTGTGTGTGTGTGTGTGTGTGTGTGTGTGTGTGTGTGTGTGTGTGTGTGTGTGTGTGTGTGTGTGTGTGTGTGTGTGTGTGTGTGTGTGTGTGTGTGTGTGTGTGTGTGTGTGTTTGTGTGTGTATTTGTGTGTTTAAGTGTACAGTATGCAAATAATTGTACATAGGTAAATAGTACATATCTTGTATGTAGGCCAATGAAACTGTTCTTATGACTGACAAGGTAATATACTAGATACTGTGATATTGAGAGAATCAAATTATGAATAAAGAAAACCACCAGAAGAGAGAGAGAGAGAGAGAGAGAGAGAGAGAGAGAGAACGAGAGAGAGTGAAAGAAAGAGAAGGAAAAAAAAAAAAGCAGCGAAGAGACCAACACCCGTTCTAGACTATGAACGAGGGAAAGAGAAAACAGAGAGGAAATGTTCAAGGACATCCGCGGCGGGAACTGAAGGCCGCGTCACCACCTGTCAGAAGGCCGCGGGCCCGAGCCGGGGCAAAAGTTGGCCTTCACCGGGACGAAATTTGACGTCGGGAATGCAAATGAACTTGGGACTGAAGCAAGGGAAGAGATCTGGGTGGAATAAAATCGCCCAGCGAGGAGAGAGACGTTTATTTGAAATGTGCTATTATGTCCGAGTGGCAATTCTGTCCTTCTCGTGATGCTGCCGTGTGTATCTTGGCGTCAGGTGTCAATTCTCTATAATCACCATTATTGTAACTATCATTAATACTATTACTCTTATCATTATCATAACCACTTAATACCATTATCATCATTTCATTTATTATTATTATTATTATCATTACTATTATCATTATTATTATTATTACTAATACTATCATTATTACTAATACTAATATCATAATTATTGTCGTTATTTTTACCGTTATTACTATCATTACTATTATCTCTAGTAGGATTATTAGCAGTAGCAGCAGCGGCAACATCAGCAGCAGCAGCAGCAGTAGTAGTAGTAATGGTGGTGGTGGTAGTAGTAGTAGTAGTAGTAGTAGTAGTAGTAGTAGTAGTAGTAGTAGTAGTAGTAGTAGTAGTAGTAGTAGTAGTAGTAGTAGTAGTAGTAGTAGTAGTAGTAGTAGTAGTAGTAATAGTAGTACTCTCATTCTTATTCTTTTTAATCTTGTTGTTTTCGTCCTTGTTGCCTTTATGCCCATTTTCTATTCTCATTATCATCATTATTTATCTAATCTCAGTTACATAATCGCTTATGAGTGTTTATGAAGAAAAATAGTGCAAATTGAACGTTTGATTATAAGAACAAAAGAATGCAGGAGACTGCAAGAGACCCTAAGGCCTACATTAGGCAGTTCCATGTCCCTTACCATCTGTCATCCCCATCCATAAAGTTATCTAATCTTCTTTTATAACAACCTATTGTTTCATCGTTCTGTAGGTAAACCCTTATCTATATCCTTCTTAAAGCTAAATTTGTCTATATTATTAATCCTATCGATGGCGCTGGGTCCATCAGGATGTCACTTCAGTGGCTTCAGTTTCAGACTTTAATTATGTCACTGACAACTTTCTCCATTTACACCCTCGGGCGACTCGCACAAGCCCGCCGAGTCACGTGACCTTGCTCGCTGCGGAAGGAGTAGTTTGACCTGAGACGACCTGTATGAAAAGTTTTGTTTTTATTCCTTTTCCTACTCGTTCTTTCGCAAAAACAAAAGAAATGAAATTCTTCAATGCTTTTCTCTTTTCTCTCTTTACATATCTGCCTCTTTTACAATATCTGTTTCCTTTTTCTTGTTTACTATCGTCCTCCGTTTTCTTTTCCTCTTCTTCTTCTCCGTTTCCTCCTTTTTCTTCCGTCTATTCCACAATCGTGGAGATAGTAATGGGCAACCCCATACATAATTGAACAATAAGTTAATTATAACAATATGAATCAATATTGCATTATGCTTTTAACTTGAGTCCTTCTCTCTGTTCCGTTTACGCTGATTAAAGACGCCAATTACATCCCTTCATGATCATCTCCGATTTGGTGACTTAATTGCACCTCTTCGTACCCTGAAGACGATGCGTCATCTTTGAAGATTTGGTTCTGATAAACGTCTCACGATTCTAGTTAGCTTAAAAAAAATCTTCTCAGTGACTAAGAGAGGGAAAAAATATTTTCAGTTATACCCAGAAGCCTTTGTGTCAATTTTTATTATTATTATAATTATTATTGTTATTGTTTTCGTTATCATGGTTATATTATCCTTATCCTTATTACCATAATTAACTATGATAATATAAATTATTATAATCATTGTTATTACTATCATTATTATGGTTATCATTATTATTAATTTTATTATTATTATTATAATTATTATTATTATTATTATTATCATTATTATTATTATTATATCATTATTATTGTTATTATTATTATATTTTTTGTTATAATTATTATCATTATCATCATTATCATTGTTATTATTATTATAATAATAATTATTATTATTATTATTATTGCTGTTATTATTATTACTATTACTACTACTATTTATCATTTATTATCATTATCAATATCATTATTACTACTATAATTAGTATTATTATTGTGTGGAAAGGAGGTAAAGGGAACACGGGCTGAGGGAAATACTTTTATTCCTGACTATTTTCGCCCGAGTGGCTTCTTCAGAAGAAGCCACTCAGGCGAAACTAGTCAGGAATAAAAGTATTTCCCTCAGCCCGTGTTCCCTTTACCTCTTTTCCACATTCGTCACAAAGTATTATTATTATAATTATTAGTACCATTATTAAAATTATTATTATTATTATTATCACTATTATTATTGTTATTAATATCACCGATGATGATGATAATAATAACAACAACAACAACAACAACAATAATAATAATATCTTTATTATTATTATTATCATTACTATTATTATCATTATTATTAATTATTATTACTATTATCATCATTATTATTATTATTATTATTATTATTATTATTATTATTATTATTATTATCGTCGACAGTTCACCAGCGATTGTAATCTTATGAACAAACTTATTCAGGCTATCAGCACACGACTTCCTTCATCTTAAGTGGCGTCCTCTGTGTCCTGGAAGATTAGACCCGATCCCTTTTGTCCAGAATATCATCTCATCTTGTCAATCTTCCTATATCATTACCCGTTGCAAATTACGCTTCCCTGTGGCTCTCTTCGCAACCTCAAAGGACTTCTATTCAGACGCGTATTTCATTTAACTACATCTCTTTTTTTCTACAGTCTGAACGAGAGCCATTTTAATCAAAATCGTGTTTAGCTCTTCCAGAGCAGCCGAGGACGATACCACGGGGGTGAAAGAAATAGACTGAAGACAGTAGATGTCAAAGAAAAAGTAGCACCCGGTATGGAAGGGGGTTCTTTTTTTTTCGCATCAAAGGTTGAAGCTGAGGAATCCAATTCGGCGTACCAGGCTTCAAGTAAAAGAAAAATCCTTCGAAGATTCGCAACGAACGAGGCTTCCGTATTCTGTAAACGTTTTCTCGGAAAATGGAAATAAAAATGGATCCGGTATAAATCCTTCCTTGGCTCACAATTTCCTACACTCATTTTTTTTCTTCTTTGTCTACACTCGTACGCGTGTGTTTTCATACACAATCTTTCTCTCTCTCTCTCTCTCTCACACACACACACACACACACACACACACACACACACACACACACACACACACACACAGTCTCGGACTGTCAGTACGGAGGTATCGGCGGTACCTGGTTCGAATCCTGCCCAGGGCTGAAATTACTTCAGTATCGCTGCGCTTCGAGTCGTTACTCCAACTCTCGTGGGCGGGGAGTTGGGTGTGTGTGTGCGTGTAAGGTCATACCATTACCCATAGATCGGACATACGAGCTCTGAGCTCTCTTCCGGGAGGGAAATAGCTGTCGATCACGAGTCCAACACGTGATCCAAAGACCAAGGTGAATCACACACACACACAAACCTCTCTATTCCATCCTTGTGTCTGGTCTTCCTCATCTTGGCTTGTCATCCCGAGGCAGACGCCCATTCACACATTCCCTCCATCTCCCATCCTTTCTGGCTACCTGGCCCTCTCGGTTCCATTTCTGCTCCTTAATTGCAAAACATTTTTCACTCAAGTCTTCTCTTTTACCCAACTTGTCCCTTTTCTTTATTCCATTCTTATTCACAGAATAGTTGGAGAATGAAGGTTAACTTGACCAGGTGTGCTCTCCCTGTCATGAATTTTGTTTTGAGTTCTTGCAACCTACTACATATTGTCCTCCGAACTAAAAAGAAACTGGCACGATCTCGAAGCAGAACTCAAAGAAAAGACATCTGAAAGACCAGCTCCTGCCCCACAATCTTCATTCCACTTCATATCGTATCCCAATAAGAGGAGTTTGCAACCTACTTCATATTGTCACCCGAACTAAGAAGAAACTAGCGCGACCTCGAAGTAGAATTCAAAGACAGGACATCTGAAAGACCAGCTCCTGCCCCACAACCTTCAATTCACTTCATATCGTATCCCAATACGAAGAGTTCCTGCAACCTACTACATATTGTCTTCCGAACTAAGAAGAAACTAGCACGATTTCAAAGGAGAACTCAACGACAGGACATCTGAAAGACCAGCTCTTGTCTTCGGGACCTACTCCCCTCTATGGATTGCCAAGAGTGGAATAGTGACTCAGACTGAAATCATATTCAGTCACTATTCTACTAAACACTAGAAAGTCCACCGCCAATTTTACGTGATGGTGGAGACAGTTCCAAATGATAACCCATAAGGGTGATTGTGCAGGAACAGTGGTCGCTCTGTAGTAGGATAAACAGACACAACAGTTCGGAAGCAGCCTGTTCAGCCGAGCAGCCATTTTTAGGATCTACTCTACTCACCCCACATGAAGAGGCTAGAGAAGGTCTCTCATACATGACCCCCTTACCCAAACCTAGCTGGGGGAGTTGCCCCAAGCAAGGCAACTGAAATGTGGTATAAACAATATTAATAATAATGACAAAATAACAAGAGGAATGAAGCAAGAACCCTATCAGAATCAAAATTCCTCTGTTGCACCCCCCTCCCCCCCGCACCGAGACACCTTGTGAACGGAATGACGAGATCCCCCACCCTCCACATACGCACACATACACCTGGGCCAATGAACCACCTTTCCCACAAAGAGTAATGAACATTATCGTCGACGTCTTCAAAATATACAAACACCAAAATCAATAACTAC
>NC_134777.1:92770483-92772983 GCF_046742065.1 Oratosquilla oratoria
TAGATGACTTAAATCTAGTTTTATCTTATATATATATTTTGTGTTGAAGACGGAAAAAACCAGTTTTTCCCCATTAAAAGACAAAGGGTTCTCCATTCTTACTTCAACTCTTAGATAATTTAGAAAACTTTTTTTACAAAGACATGGTGAAATACCGAAAAAGTATACATGTACAGCCTATATGGATGTGTCTGTGTGTATGTGTGTGTGTGCGTGCGTGCGTGTGTGTGTGTGTGTGTGTGTGTGTGTGTGTGTGTGTGTGTGTGTGTGTGTGTGTGTGTGTGTGTGTGTGTGTGTGTGTGTGTGTGTGTGTGTGTGTGTGTGCGGGAGTGTGTGTGTATCTGTGTGCAATATTTCACATTGGAACCCTGGAGGAAATATCTTATACACCATTGAACCAAAATCACCAACAGAAAGAAACTCGTTTCACTGCTCTTCCTCCTCCTCCTCCTCATTCTTCTCCAAGTTCTCCTCTTCCTCCTTCACCCCTCTAACTCCTCCTACTCCTCCTCTTCTTCCTCCTCCTCCTCCTCCTCCTCCTACCTTCTCTTGTCTCTCTTTTCCAACTTGATTCATTTACTTTTCTCGCCTCACTTCTTCTCTTATGTAATTTCCCAGTTCTTCTCTCTATTTCTTTCTCTCCTTTTCTCTTCTGTATAAGATTACCTCGTTTCATTCTTCATCAGTATTTCATCGCTTTTCTTCCTCTTCTCTTCTTCTTCTTCTTCTTCTCCTTTTTCCCTATTTTTCTATTTTTCTTTATTGATGATTTTCTCTCAACTTTTCTTCAAACATACACTTTCTTCTTCTTTTCTTGTTATTTCATTCTTCTATCTTTTCTATCTCAACCCATCCTTTATTTGCTTTCTCCAATTTTCGCTATTCTCCCTCTCTCTTTTCTTGCTATTTTCGCTTTCATTTCTCTTTTCTCTCTGTTCTTTCCTTCATATATTTCTTCTTGCTCATCTTTTTCTCCTCTTTATACCTTTCTTCATTTTCTTATACCTTTTCTCTGTCTCCGCTATTTTTCCGTTTTTTTTTTATAGCTCCTTCCTTTCCAGATTAATTCGTATTCTCTATTTCCTTCTCTTCTTCTCTACCCCTTCTTTACCCCTCTCCCCTCTCCCCCCCTCTCCCCTCTCTCTCTCAACTATTCCCCAAACGTTCGGAATTGCTCTGTAAGCGTTTGTTAAGGAGTAAATGTTTGTTTATCTTCTCTATTTTTCGCCCTGTAGATTTTGACATTGTTGATGCTGTTGGAAATGATGATGCCAATGCTGTTGTTAGTGTTGTTGTTGTTATTGCAGTTGTTGATGTTGTTGATGTTGTTGTTGATGTTGTTGTTGTTGTTGTTGTTGTTCCTGTTGTTGTTGTTGTTGTTCCTGTTGTTGTTGTTGTTCCTGTTGTTGTTGTTGTTCCTGTTGTTGTTGTTGCTGTTGTTGTTGTTGCTGTTGTTGTTGTTGTTCCTGTTGTTGTTGCTGCTGCTGTTGTTGCTGTTGTTGTTGTTGCTGTTGTTGTTGTTGTTGTTGTTGTCGTTGTTTCTGTTGTTGTTGTTGTTGTTTCTGTTGTTGTTTCTGTTGTTGTTGTTTCTGTTGTTGTTGTTGTTGTTGTTGTTGTTGTAGCTTAGCAGTGTACCTTCTCTATCACTTCGTTTTTTCTTCCCGATAGAAAAGAAACATAATGGCGTTATAACAATAAAGAGGTTAACAGTGATTCCACCACCACTACCCCCAACCACACTCACCCACAACCTTTCTTTGACCTCTAAAATTTCCATCATCCCCTCCTCCATACATGACTCCTCCAAATCCTTCACCTCCTCCCCCAACGCCTTTCAATCTCTCTTACTCCCCCTCCTCTCACTCCCCCTTCACCTCCTCCCCTCCCCTCCTCCTCCTCCTCCTCTTCCTCCTCCCGTCCCCTCCTCCTCCATTCTCACATACTTCTCCCACTTTTCAGTTTCATAATAAGAAACAGTATTTTCATCTTCCCATGTCACTTCTCATCTTCCTCCTCCTCCACCTCTTCCTCCTCCTCTTCCGCCCTTCCTTCCTTCCTTCCTCTTTCCTCTCCTCCTCTTCCTCCCTCCCTCCTTCCCCTCGTCTTCCAGAATTCTCCTTTCATTGAATTCAATGATTCAATAGATCTTTAGATTTTCTTTTCTTTATCTTGTTTCCTTTCCACCCTTCCATCCTCTTTCTTCTTTTCAATAGATTTCCTCCTTATTGCCTCCTCGCTGTCTTCCTCTTCCTCCTCTCCTGTCACACCTTACTCCCTCCCTTCCTCCTCCTTCCATCCGCCAAGTGATCAATTGTAGTCAAAACAGACGCTATTTTTATTGTTTTATTTTTGTGTTATTTCAAACTGGCCACAAACTCAAAAGTTAACAGTGTGACCGTTCAATTCCATCCTTTGGGTTTTATCCCATCTAACCGAAATGATGGCCACTGTTGAGCTTCCTCAGGAAAAAAAAACCTCTACTGTTCAAATTTACAATCAT
>NC_134777.1:92780483-92785483 GCF_046742065.1 Oratosquilla oratoria
AGATAAGAATCTGGGGTTTTAAGGTTTGAGGGTTTGGGGTCTGGTGTCTAGATTCTGGGGTCTGGGTCTTGAAGCCTAACGGTCTGGGTTCTTCTAGGGTGTGAGGTCTGGGGTTTGGGTTCCCTGGTGCTTGTACTTCGAACTTCTCTTAGGATGATGTGAAGTTCGTGTAGCCAAACATCCAACTTGGACAGCTTGAGTTACTTTCTTGGTTCCTCTCCCGCGGGCGGATGGTTTTTGCAGAGTTCTTCCTGAGCAATCTCCTCCCCCCTCCCCCCCCCTTTTTTTTTTTTTTTTTTTTTTTTTTTTTTTTTATGCCGAGTTGGACGGATGTACTTCTTTTTCATGTGGGTCTCCACCATCTGTATCAACATTTCCTTCTCAGACAACTAAAATCGCCTGACGTCACCTGCAATACATGCTCGAAATCGCAACACCGACACGCGTAGATCCAACTTTTCAGAATAAAAACAACGAATATCTATTTCTCATACTATTCTCGATACACAGAATATCCTAATTTCCTCCTAAAGCTTTGACAAGAAATAATACATTCAAGTCCTTTCTCAAACCTTCCAGCTGTACCTCACTCTATTGCTTCTGACCGAGGCAGTGGGGGGGGAACAGGGATGACCCTTCATCCATAATAAAAGAGACAACAAATAGGTGTACAATGGATGACATGGGTGTGTATGTGCGAGGACGGTTGCATACCTTGTTTGGCTATCTCCCTTATACGAGGGAAGAGGTTCTTTGGTACACAGACTATATATGGTGTCCTTCAGCTGAATAAACTCACCTGGAGGCAACTAGGATTAAGACATTGCTTAAAACGCAGTTCAATGGGGCCACCCTTAAGTGGCCCCATAAATATATATATATATATCTATATATATATATATATATATATATACATATATATATATATTTATATATATATGTATATATATAAATATATATCTGTGTGCGTGTGTGGGTGTGCGTGTGTGTGTGTGTGTGTGTGTGTGTGTGTGTGTGTGTGTGTGTGTGTGTGTGTGTGTGTGTGTGTGTATTCACCATGGTCTTGGATCACGTGTTGGACTCGTGATCGACATTTATTTCCCTCCCGAAAAAGTGGTCAGAGCTCATATATGACCGATCTATGGGTAATACTGTAACCTTACACGCACACACACACCCAACTCCCTGCCCACGAGAGTTGGATTAACGACTCGCAGTGCAGCGATACTGAAAATATTTCATCCCTGGGCGGGATCTGAACCCGGACCGCCGTAGTGGCGGCCACGAACGCTACCACTGCGCCATTGATTCGTGTGTATGTGAGTGTGTGTGTGTGTGTGTGTGTGTGTGTGTGTGTGTGTGTGTGTGTGTGTGTGTGTGTGTGTGCGTGTATCTATAAATATGTGTGTGAACACACACGCACGCACACACACACATACACACACACACACACACACACACACACACACACACACACACACACACATATATATATATATATATATATATATATATATATATATATATATGTATGTATGTACTGTACATGTGAATGCCATATTACATACAGCAAAGGTAACGATTTCAGCCATATCAAATCATCTCCCAGCACTAAGTCAGTCATGAGATTCTATGATCTTGTTCTATTCTTAGTTGACCGTAGAGTCGCTCATGAAAATGCATGGGGTCCTTCTGTCCACTAGCCTTTCGAAGCACCACCCTTTCTAGATGAAGAGTCGGTGTGGAGCCCCATAACCAAATAAAGAAACACACACGACAGGGCCGTTTGACACACGGGTGCCATCGACCAGAAAGACAAGAACGAATGAAGACAAAAAAAAAAAAAGACAAAAAAAAATGCAACAAAACAAAACACATACTTCTTTATGATCTTTCATAAAGCCGGGTCCACACTGTGTAGCGCTGCATGACGGTGCTGCAATCAACACTGCCAGCCTCATGCAACACTACATGAGGCTCAGTGTGGACCCGACCTCAGAAATATGTTTCTCTCTCTCTCTCTTTCTTTCTCTCTCTTTTTTTTTGAGGAGAGGGTGGAGGAGGGAAAAATATTTACGAAATATCTGAGACTAGAAATAGTGTGTGCTAGTGGCGGTGCCATTACCATATAGATGACGACCTCAACGCGAAAGTCGACACAGCAGCAACATCAATGGAAGTAATCAGAATCGGTAAAACATGACAAAGCTTGAGTTTAACGATCGGTCTTTGATCAGTCAAAGCAGCGAATGGGTTGTATTTCTGGGTTGATGATTGCGCGCACCCACTCACAAATACAAATGGAAAAATATGAAACAAATAATCAAAGCCATTACGACTTCGAACAAGTGATCTCAATTGTGAGAAAAAATATGATAACCATTGCTCTACATATGGAGGTGAGGAACAGCTTACACCAGGAGGCGCTGAACTATTTTACTGAGCACACACCGCCATGGAAAAGTAAACGTTCGTTCTTTTTGGTGGTCATTTTGAAATCAGATTTTTTTTTTTGGTCAAAATTCCTCAAAGGTTAGCGTAGCAATAAAGACTAAGTTACCTGCAGAGAATTGCTTTGAATGGAATGGGACAAAACCAACAAAGGCCTCAGTTCATTCAAGATACCTTATGAGTGAAAAATTGATTAAATGAAGACTTACATACCTCCACTTCCAAGTAAATACGGTAGAGCATACAGTGCATATACCTTATATGGTGTTTTCATTCTTATGTTTCTTTAGGCTTCGCCTGCTCCGTTCTATGGCATGCGAATGGACGTAAGTAAAGGTGACTTGACTTCACATCTAGTGGCAACCAATTACAGCAGGCATACACATACATATACATATATATATACTTAAATATGTACACATACATACATATATATATATATATATATATATTTATATATATATATATGTGTATGCATATATATATATATGTATGCATATTATATATATATATATATATATATGTATGCATATATATATATATATATATATGTATACATATTTATATATATATGTATATATATATATACATATATATATGTATATATATATATATATGCATATAAACATGCATAGATATACAGATGTACGTATACATACACATTTACGTATAAGTATACATACACACATATGCACACACATGCATATCTTTAAACTTATACACATATATGTATGCATATACATATTCATACACACATACACATGTATATGAATAAAAATAAACACATGTATATATACGAGTTTACTATATTCCAGTGCATATACATATATGGACATTCTCATAAGGCATATCCTGTACACATATACATATTTTATAACCTGCACACATACATACATGGATATTATTCATAATTGACGACCCCAATCCCTAATCTTCCGCCAATCTCTAATCAGAATCCCTCCTTCCCTCCCTCCCTCCCTCTCTCCCTCCCTCACTCCCTATTGTCAGATCTCCCTCGTTGTTGCCGTTTCTCCCTCCTTTCCCTGTTCGAGCCGAAGGTCGCCGATGAAATTATCATCCTCCAACATAATATTATGTTGAAAAAATTACAATTTCAATTAGGTGACGTCGGACGCAGATTAATTTCTTATGGTCGAGGATTTTTTTTTTTTTTTTTTTGGGGGGGGGGGTGAGGGGTGACCTCGGGACCAAAAATGAGGTCACATTGGGGGCAAAGCCTCCTTCTTCAATCGAGGTCAAATCTTAAGCGAATAAAGTTGTCGGATCTGTTTATTTCTTTTTTTTAAAAGCGTCACCACGTTCAAAAGAATTTCATGACCTGACAAGTTACATCTTTAATTCGGTGTCACGGTTTATCTATTTATTCACTTATTTATCTATTTCACAATTATTCTGTTCAACTGAGAGATGGAATAAACAGGATCCCGATCCATCGAGACCTCTTCTCGTCCTGAGGTTTTTATTCATCTTAATAAAAATCGTCTGATAAAAAATAATTGCGTCACCTAATTGAACGAATAAGAGGAGGAGGAAAAGAAGGGAATGACGTGGCAGAATATTCCTTCTAAAGGAAGTCTGGAAACGACAAAGGTCCCCTTCATTCCAGAATTCGCCTCCTCCCCTCCTTCAACTGCCTGAAATCGTCTGTTCTTCGTCGGAATGCAAATGTTAAAGAAATCTTAACGTGCGTCACCGTATTTAAAGGTATGAGGCGTCTGGGGTACAGGAGATGGCAAGCAACATGACGTACTCGTAGTCTCAAGGGCCCCTGGCGATGGATTCACGGAATCAAAATAATGTCACTGAATATCAACAATAACCAGTGGGAATGGAAACCATTCGTCTGTACACACACACACACACACATATATATATATATATATGTATATATATATTATAATATATATATATGTATATATATATACATACATATTATCAACCACAATACACTTTAATTCTGAGCCATCAACATCGAGGGCAACTCGAGGAGGCCAAAATGCATAAATTGAAACGTTGTACGGCCAAGGACTCGAACCTGAGCTGGCACGTGGCAAGTGTTAGTGACTTAACCGATTGCGCCCTCAAGAGAGATTGATGGCGCAATCGTTTAAGTCAATTACACTTGTCACGTGCCAGCTCAGGTTCGAGTCCTTGGCTGTACCACGTTTCAATTTCTGCATGTTGGCCTCCTCGATTTTATCTCGATGTTGATGGCTTAGAATTAAAGTGCATTGTGGTTGATAAAAATGCATATCTGTTCATTGGGACCCACCCATTCAGTGTTCCTTAGAAAGGAAATTTATGACTTGGCTGTATGTAGTCATATTAGCTAATACTACATACAGCCAAGTCATAAATTTCCCTTATAAGGAACACAAATCCATAATAAGGTATATGGAAAATACCTTTAAGAAAATAATTAAGGCACAACTAGTCATCACTTTTAATGATACATGCATTAGAGAAAAACTCCTGCCCAAATACACTGACAATATATATATATATATATATATATATATATATATATG
>NC_134777.1:92805483-92827983 GCF_046742065.1 Oratosquilla oratoria
CAAGGAAAGTCTCAAAGTAGGTTTAAAAATGAATAACAGTACAACCAAAGTAATGTTCAACACGAAAGTTCAACGTAAAGATATCTTAATCGATGGTGAGAGTCTTAAAGAAGTTGAAGAGTATAATTATTTAGATCAAATGGTGAAATAACCAAAGATCATGATAATGAAATAAAAAAACGTATTACAATTGGTTGAAAAGTGTTTGGTTAGTATAATAAAATCCTGAGAGGTTCTCTACCTTTATGTTTGAAACGTAAAGTTTACAATAAGTGCATTCTGCCAGCAATAATCTACGGGTGTGAGATTTGGAAATTGACGAAGGCGATGGAAACAAAGCTAAGGACTGCACAGAGGGGAATGGAGAGATCAATGATGGGAATAGCGCTGAGAGACCGAAAGAGATCAAATTGGGTGAGAGAGCAGAATAGAGTGAAAGATTTTGTGGAGGCGGTAAAAGAGAGGAAGTGGGATTGGGCAGGATGAGTGATGGAGCAAGTGTGTTACTGTGTGGACGCCGCGAGATGTGAAGCGTGGAAGAGGGAAACCAGACAGAAGGTGGTAAGACGATATTGAAAAGTTTGCAGGAGTGGCATGGCAGAGGTTGGCGCGGTCGTGTGAATCATGGAATGCTATGAAGGAGGCCTTTATTCAGCAGTGGACTCAGGATGGCTGATTTGATTGATTGATTGACTGATTTATATACATACAATATATATATATATATATATATATATATATATATATATATATATATATATTCATACATACGGTATATACTGTTCCAACAATTTTGATGAGGTAACTGACGTGTGCGGTTTGTTTCTTTGTATGTTACATATGGGTGTGACGAAAAGTGAACGCTTGAGTGATGTTGAAGAGGACTCTCTCCCCTCCACCCGTACCCAAGCCTCACCCTCATGTCCACCGAAAAGTATAGACCTCAAGAGCACTTGATCCTCTAAGTCGATTATATCACTATCAAGTTTGACTTTTTTTCAATTCTTGCAAAAAGAGACCTGACAACCCTTCTCCTTCTCCTAGTAAACACAAACACAAACAACTCAAATCTTACAACAGTAACAACAGATTGATGGGAGGCCTCGATTGACGTTATTGGATGGCACTGGATCGCGGGTTCCTGGTCTGTGAAATTCGTGGTAACAATTTATTGACTGATTATTTTTACATGGATTTGGAATTTCGTAACGATTAGAGTAGTATTTATGTATCTATGCATATATGTATATATACATACATATGTACATATGTATGTATATATGCATGAATGTATATGTGGGTGAACTAGCGCCCGCACTTATAACTGGTACACCGGTTGGACAGAGGCTCTTGACGCGAGTATATGTGGCAACAGTGTGTTTGTTTACATTGTTGTGAAACAGTGTGAATGGGCTGGAGCAAGCACCGTTATAATGACCAGTTTACCATATTAGGAAATTCTACTATATGAAGTTGACATGATGTGTGTATATGATATTCATATGATGAATAAATCATAATTGACCAATATCAATGGCAGTCAAGTGGTGGTTGGTGGCGATTAGTGTGGATACGTGGACGGTTACCTGTTGCATGACTACTGTAGGTAGACCTATGCATGTGAAGCCGTATTTTGATAAGGAAGGAGCAAACGGCGTGAGATGTGTGGATGTGGCGTGAACACGTCCCATTTTTTTAGGAATGTTTTCAACCAATTTTGTTTTATTGTAAAAAAAAAAAAAAAAAAAAAAAAAAAAAAAATGTGCGATAAAGTATAAAAAGATAATACATGTTGTGTTTTCACTTGCTGGTGATTACATATTTTGAGGTAACACAATGTTAAAAGGCATTAAAACGCGCCGTATTCAATTCGCTCAGGAACACCCATAGGAAACAAAGTCCTTGTAGAAATAAGTGAGGATGGTAGGCTTTTTAATGCCTTTCGACGACTCAACGAATACACATGACCAGAACGTGGAGCCTTTATACTCTTGGCCGCCCAAATAATCCTAAATAAGATGTGGAAGGGCAAAATCAGACTTTAACATTGGGACTATCACTGAATAAGAGCTTCGGAGTAAATCACACCTTGTGAGGAACATGGTGTCTTCTATGCCAGACAGACTTCGTGAGGTACTTGATTAGGGAGGTAGATGGACCCATTACCGAATACTGTATAGTGTGTTACTCAATAGACTTTCTTGTATACAAACTTCATTTTCATCTATTATTTATTTACTGTATTATATACATAGTTTTCACCCTCAATGATAGGGGATAAGGTTTGGACGCGGCAATGTCACTAACATGTCATTAACATATAAATAGGGTCCTCGTGTCATGCATTGAGAACTGATATTTATGTAGAGAACATATAACACAAATTATTATATTATGTGCATAAACGTTGATTGTATGAAGACAGACACGGGCCTGCTGGTTTTGCCATCAAACATTATAACTACTGGCAACTCTCTTTCAATGATAGTCCCCAAGTTACAGTGTAAATATGCTCTTTCACAGTTTGTACCGGGAAACATGGGCGTATTAAGATTTCGCGTTCTGTCCATGGGCAATCATCGAGTCGTTAATTCGAACCCCACCAGCGTGGGGATTTTGTTTCCTAATTACCATAGAATTCAATTTACCAAAGGAGTTCCCCGAACGAATTAAATTATGTGGTATTTAATGCCTTTTAACTTTGTGTCACCTCTAAATATGTAACCATTGACAAGCGAAAATACAACATGTATTATCTTTTATACTTGATCGCACTTAGCCCGTTTTTACTTAGTCACGATAAAATAGAATTGGTTAAAAACACTTATAAAACTTGGACGCATTCACGCCACATCCATATATCTCACAGCTTTTACAGCAACGCTACTCGCCACCAACCACCACTTGACTACTGCTGGCATTAGTCATTGACGATTTATTCTTCATATCATTATCATATTCATAAACATATCATATTATCTTCATAAATATTGTGGAAATTCCTAAAATGGTAGACTGGTCATTCACACTGCTTCACTAGTCTCCTGGCTAGTACAGTGGTACCGCGCTGGCCTCATAATCACGAGCTCTGCAGTTCGAACCTTGCCTGGGCCCGTGAGGTGAAGCTGTTGCCACACACACATACATACATATATATATATATATATATATATATATATATATATATATGTGTGTGTGTGTGTGTGTGTGTGTGTGTGTGTGTGTGTGTGTGTGTGTGTGTGTGTGTGTGTGTGTGTGTAGTTTGGTATGTATGTAATATTAAGATAGGCATGTACAAAGGTACATATATATGTTTCAACCAATAAATGCCAATTTATCTATCATGTATTCCATATGACTGGGTATAGAGAAGCGCCAAGTCAAGCGGAAAGGGAAGGGAGGGAGTGCGGTGGAATGAATTTCGGAATAATTAATATGACACTTGCACCCGAAACAAAGACGAAATGCTGCCTCGTCTTCTTAAGTGAAATGCGAATCAACGAACTAATTACATTTATGATCTTATGTACGAAATGATAATGAAGCCAGAGAAGAACCGAGTACGTTTCCTAGCTCGTTTAACGTCCAAATGAACGATTAAATATAATCTAGTTCCAGAGAACGTAAGTTAAGAAAGATGGAGTCCATTCAATTGGAAACGAAGTGATTTGTTGATCTCGTTGACTCTTCTGTTTGGGGATTTTATTCGGCTTAGGAATATTCTCAGAATAATGTGGAGAGGCATGGAGAGGTGGAGAGAGGAAGGGAGGTGAGACAAAGGGAAGGAGAAGGAGAGGAGGGGAAGGGAAGAGAGGAAGTCGAGACATGACCAAGTTTGTCCCAGTCTCCTCTGTGAACAGGATTTGTCTTTGTGGTTCTTCACTGAGGCGGTTCTCAAGCCGCCATGCTAATTACGAGGTCCCTGCGCGTGTATACAAACACACACACACGCCAAAATACATGCATATTCTCGTTTATTCACGCACAATACATACATACATATATATATATATATATATATAATATATATATATAATATATATATATATATATTATATACATATTATAATATTACATATATATATATATATATATATATATATATATATATATATATGCAATAAAAACACTGCAGACGTGCGTTCTAAAAATGTAAGGTTATCCATTTTGAAGAGAAACAACCGAAGCATAGCTCTATCGTGTAATACATCGTCTGTGTAAAAATACATATATTTTTGTACTGACGATGCAATACACGAAAGCGCTTTGCTTATGTTGTTTCACTTCAAAGTTGTTATAATTGCATACACACACACACACACACGCACACACACACACACACACACACACACATACATATATATATATATATATATATATATATATATATATATATATATATATATCATATATCTTTGAGGACCAGAGCTAATTCTGTACCCACTGTCTTCTTAGTGATTTTCTCGATTTTCCGAATGGGTTGTTTGTAACTCGAAGGGAAGTTAAGCACAAGGTTTCCAAATTCCTCCCTTCGAGTTATAAATAATCCATTCGGATAATCGAGAAAATCACTAGGATGACAGTGGATACAGAATTAGCTCTGGTCTTCAATCAAACATGTCTACATGTCATTTATTACCAAAGGCGTTTTCTCAAGTATTTGTATACCTTCCTATCACTACCGGTTTCTCTCACCAATTTCTGTATATAGCTATGATCAAGTATATCCTGCTTATTAGGAAAAGAAGAAAACCAACAACAATCTTTCCTTAACCTAACTAGTGACCAGCTACCGCTGGTTACACCTTACATCTCCAACAGGGAGGACCCAAACAGCTCGTTTGGGCTCAGGAAATACGCCACGTCGATAGGGAGATCACGGTAGGAAACACCGAAATCACCATAAAAGGAAACAGACCCACAACTCCTGTCAATCCTAGAAGCCTTCTTCTAAATGAGTTACAAAATGTCATCAATAGAGAGGTCAATGATATCACCGTCTCTTACAGCTTATCGTCCTATTGAATGATTACCTTAATGTGTCATCAGATCCCAATATGACTTGTTCCTTCACACCTTTCTTATTTCTGGGACCCGTATTTTTGAGTACTGTCTTCTTTATTTTCTCTTACAATACATTGCAATGCAATGCTCCTCCCAACCATGAAATCTATTTGAAGGAGTCAAACGGAGAACCCAAGGACACGGGAGAAGAAATCCATCCCAACTCCATTACCTCATATGGAGAGTTAAGACCTCTCACTCCTCATCACCGTCCTCTCTAAAGGAGAGAAAGACACAGATCTTCGTCAGTCAGAAAGGAAGAGGGGTAGAATGGTAACGGTATTCAATATAGTCATCCGATGATGCCTAACAGAAGGATATATAGATTTGAAACGGGTGGAGATTTGAATGATGCATGAATGGGTTTTGAGGATCAGCAGCGTCGTCATGGGAGGGATTTTTGTCAACTATTTCCAGCGTTGGTAACAGGTCCGTTGTTCTCTGACCATAGAGATGGACATTTTTTTTTTTTTTTTTGTCAGATTATTGATGGGTTAGGCAGCCTTTAATGGAGTGGGATATTGACTTGTTGGGGATATTTTTTATGCGGTACACATATTTTAGTAATGTCAGGTAACAGTGGGGTCCAATTTCTGTGCACAAGATTTTAAATGGAGTGGTGCCAAATGCACCTATGGTATGGTGTAGGCTAGGGAACGTGTCGGGCCTAGTATCCGGAGGCCATGTCTGCTTTCCGGAGTAGTCTCGACATCCACAATCCAGTGCTTTGTATAAGGGCCTAATATAGTTCCAGAGCGGCCGTCTGCCTGCCTCTCAGTTTCATTAGGACATCTATATTATGAGGCTCGGAGGTAGTATGGTTTAGATGTTTAAAGTGATGAGACTAGGCGAGTTTATTGTCGAGGATCACGCCTAGAAATCAGGTCAATTCCATCATTGATAGGGTGGGGTTTCCTGTAGTATTGATGAAGGATCTTCGCAGCGGCGTCGTCTATGTGCTTATGTCTCGTTCTGAGGCGGAGAAGCGGAATCCATGGTCTCGGATTTCGAGTTTTTGGAAAAGACAATTAGTATGAGGCGGCGTTTTATTATTATTATTATTCTTAAGGTATCCCACAAATTTCTATGGTACAAAAAAAAATTAAAATCGTTTTTTGGAAGGTTTGTTTTGTGGTTGTGTTGGATGCGTGGCAAAGACAGGTTTCTTCCTACGCGTACTCGACATGGTCTATGGAATATGAAGGTAGGTAAAGCTTCCTGGAAATCCAGGAGGTACAGTTTGTGTAGACCCATCGTTTCCAGGCTGTCATATTCTCCTTTCCTGCTAAAAAAATACAGCATCGCCGTGTTATTTTTTGAAGAATACGGTGCAAACTGTCGTTTCTTTTTGCACTAAGCTCTGTGGTTCGGAATCCTGTTTGAAAGGGTTTTACGAGAGAATGAATTTCCAGTTGCTCTGACAGTTAGAATGAGACTTTTTTTTCTGGGAGTTTCCAGAAGTAGTTGGTAAGGACAAATGAGTGGTTGTTACTTATGAAAGTTTTGTCTTTCCCTGTTTGGGGAAGATTATAAAGGCTTTTCTCCAGATGGTTTGGAGGATGCTACCCGTCTATATTTGCTTTAAAATATTTAGTGCAAATTATGTCGGGATTGGATGTAGGTGTCGTGTCATGCCACAGTGTATAATGTCTGTGCCTGGAACAGATGTCTTATAGAGGGAGAAGGTGAGAGGCTTACGCCAGGAGGCGCTTAGTAGCTGCGATCGAAACCGTCACCTTTGCCCTATTATGCGCTTTAAGGACTGTTGGGACAGGAAACAGTCACTGGTGGAAATCGGAGAGGACTGGAGGATTCGAACACACAACCCAACCACCAAGCGAATGTTTCCCATTAAACCACCACCGTAGGTGTCTTATTCTGCATCTGTGGTTGGTCAGTTGTAGCCTGGGTCGTGTCTGCGATTGGTCTTGTACTGATCTTTGTACCATTCATGATTTTCCTACCCAACATACAATTATCAATTTTGATCATGGTGCTGTTTTTTTTTTTTTTTTTTTTTTTTTTTTTTTTAAAATTCGTGAATTCGTGGAATGTAGATTACCCCCCTACTAGTGTTAAATGTTGTTTCAGGTGTTGCCTGGATTGAGGTGTATGCCAAGGTTGTTAAGGCCTTGACTTTGCCATATTGAGTCCTTGATACCACCTTCAGTGTTAGGAATTCCTTAAGCCATAGTCAGAGAGTGAAAGATAAAAGAAAAGAAAAAAAAAAGTCTTTAATACTAGTTCGTAGGGGTGACAAAAGACTTGAGTGGTGCAATCCAATCTAGAGTCAGCTGAACCCTCGCCTGAATAAAATCTTAAGTTCATCATCAAGAACAGAGTTGCTATAGGTTGTCATAGGGTCAAAAATGTGTTGAAAATTTTAGAAAAAATAAATATGTATTTTCCTGTGCTACGACGAAGAAAGTCTATTGTGTACCATCACTCTTAATGATTCATGAATAAAGAGTGTGTGTGTGTGTGTGTGTGTGTGTGTGTGTGTGTGTGTGTGTGTGTGTGTGTGTGTGTGTGTGTGTGTGTGTGTGTGTGTGTGTATGTGTGTTTGTGTGTGTGTGTGTTTGTGTGTGTGTGTGTGTGTTTGTGTGTGTGTGTGTGTGTGAGAGAGAGAGAGAGAGAGAGATAGAGAGAGAGAGAGAGAGAGAGAGAGAGAGAGAGAGAGAGAGAGAGAGAGAGAGAGAGAGATAGAGAGAGAGAGAGAGAGAGGAAAGAGATAGGTGGATAGATAGTGTGGGCCTTGTGGTTTCTTGCAGTCTCCTTTGTTCTTATGTTCTTATAGAGAGAGAGACAGAAGGGGGGAAGACGAGAGAGACTTAGAGTAAGTGAGATTGAGGGAGACTGAGTGAGATTAAGTGAGACTGAGGGAGATTAAAAAGAAAACAGCTCCATTGCCTAGCGTACAACTTTCTTGAAGTTGTTCTCACCTGAATACAACACTGGAAGGGAGGGAGGGTGAAGGAGGGGGAAGGGGGGAAGATAGAGGGAGGAAGCAAAGACGCAGTAGGTAGGCGGAGTGGGGAAGGAGGGAAAATGTGGGGGGGAGGAGGAGGGAGTGTTGGAGGAAACGAAGGATGTGGTGATGGGGAAGGCGGAGGAGAAACCGGCGTAGGTGGAGATGGAGGAGGAAGAGGTAGGAGGAGGAGGAGGAGGTGGAAGCAGAGGGGCCGGGGCGTGGAGGAAAGACGGGAGGGAAAAGCTGAGGAGGAGGAGGAGGAGGAGGAGGAGGAGGAGGAGGAGGAGGAGGAGAGGAATGAGTGGGGTGGGGTAAGGCAAAAAATAGGAGGTAGAAGAGATTGAAGAAAATGAGGAGCCTACGCCTGGAGGGTCTGAGTAGCTTCGGCCAAAGTCGTCACCTTTGCCCTAAGCGCTTGGACTATTGGGACAAGTAACAGTCACTGCTGAGAATCGAAGAGAAGTGCGGGATTCGAACCCAAAACTTAGCGATTGCGAGACCAGCACTATTCCGATCACGCCACCAACACACCAGAGGAGATTGAGGAGATGAAATATAAGAGGAGAGGAGTGAAACGGGGGGAGAAGGAAGTGAGGGGAGGGGGAGGGGGAGGGGAGGGGTAGGGGGAGGGAGGACTATTGGCTCCTTCCCTAGCTATGAGGGCGCCAAGGAGATGAATAAAATCGCCTGACGGCACCCATTATAGAAAGCAATGTATCATTCGATACAAAATGTGTAGGGGACTGGACAGTGGATGGAGACGACTCGAAGATGAGGTGGAGGAAAGAAGAGGGGGGGAAGGTGGGAGAGGGGGGGGAGAAAGGGGGGGAGGGGAGAAGCGGGAGGGGAGAGAACTTTGTTTGGGGAAGGAGCGAAATCGGATATCTGGTGTTGGTGTAGATTGCATTGGCGTCCCAGGTACTGGTGGTGGTGACGATGGAAGCTGTGATGGTGGAAGTAATGTCAATGGTGGTGATGGTGGTGATAAAGGTGATGTTGGTTGAGCAGGTGGTGGTGGAGAGCGCTTTGCTAAGATTATTCACCAATTGGCCAAATATACATACACATGCATACACCCATACATGTATACATACATATATATATATATATATATATATATATATATATATATATATACAGACACACTTACACACACACACACACACACACACACACACACACACACACACACACACACACACACACATATATATACATAAATATATATATATATATATATATATATATATATATAAATAAATAAATATACATATATACATATGCATACATGTAGGGTTAACCATCGACACAGGAGTTAAACAAGATAAACTTAACTTCCATCGCTACCCAGGATGGATCAAGCAGTTGAACAAAATCGTCTGGTTTTAGTCAGAGCTCAAACAACACGATCAGCTGAGTATCATCCTACTTCTGGCAACGCGTGTGGCGCAATGTCGTCATGGTTCACATTAACCTGAAACGTTTTAAAATAGATATGAAACATGAAACGTTTGTGGATGAGGATTTTGTTCTGAGACTTTAATCATGTTCGTGATTTGATATACTGAGGGTCAGTTATCATATAAAAGCCGATTTAATATTTATTGGGTTATTAATACACAGCTATTTTAAGCCCAAAATCCCTCTATACAGGGCCGCATTGCACAGATATCATTACAACCGCCACCAGATGAATTTAATCAACGTCGTCACCCTTGCCTTATGCATTTGGATAGCTAGAGCAAGTGGTAGTTACCTTGCTCCATTGGGATTGAATCAGAGCCTTTATAGTCAAGGACAAGGGACGAAAGCGAACACGCCAGGTGGCGTTAAGGATGTTTTGAAGCTCTGCAACCATAGAATACCAGAGGGGTGTTTATCTTTACTAGCTTGTATTTGGGGTGACTGATCTTAACAAGATTAACCTATCCTAACCTATCCTAACCTAACCTAACCTTAATCAAATGATCGTCCCTGTTGGAGCAATTTATATCTACAAGCTCATTTCTGGGGTTGCTATTCTTTACTATTCTTAACAAGGTAATATGTGGGGTAGCTTAGCTTTACATGGATGCTCTGGGGTCACTGAGGTTTACAACGTCCCCTTTGCCGTGTGTGCTCGGACATCGGTGGCTGTGAGACTCGACCGCGGGTTTCCGATGTGTGGATTACGGTCAAAACAAACCTGCCACCCTGCACATTTTAAATTTAATATATAAGTTAAATATACAGAGCCGTTCCCTCTGGTGGGGGGTGGTAACTGCCTCCCTCCCGCCTCCCCACCCGAATTTTCCAATATTTTAATTTCCACATTTTCTGGTAACTGTGCCGCCAAATTGGTAGGACAGTTACGATAAAATGTGAAAGTTAAAAAAAAAATAATAAAATAATAATAATAATAATAATAATAATAATAATAATAATAATAATAATAATTAATAATAATTAATAATAATTAATAATAATTAATAATAATTAATAATAATTAATAATAATTAATAATAATTAATAATAATAATAATAATAATAATAATAATAATAATAATAATAATAATAATAATAATAATAATAATAATAATAATAATAATAATAATAATAATAATAATAATAATAATAATAATAATAATAATAATAATAATAATAATAATAATAATAATAATAATAATAATAATAATTAATAATTAATAATAATAATAACAATAATAATAATAACAATAATAATAATAACAATAATAATAATAACAATAATAATAATAATAATAATAATAATAATAATAATAATAACAATAATGATAATAATAATAATGATAACAATAATAATAATAATAATAATAATAATAATAATAATAATAACAATAATAATAATAATATAAATAAATAAATTCCAGTGGGGTAGTTGCCTTTCCTGCTCCTCCCGCCCCCAGAGAGTAAGGCCTTAATTCATATCGTATATAGGTTGAACAGCAGTCTTTTAGGATACTGTATGTGGTTCCTTTAGGTTGACGTCAGATTATTTTATTCATTTAAATAGGTACTACAGGCTTACGAGAACCTGGATTATTTATTTATTTTTTCAAGCGTTTCAAGTCAGTGACACAGTTCCCAATTTTTAATGAGGCTAGACATTCAGCTGAGAGAAGAATTCGGGACTATAGTCTCAAAGATCTCAAAGACTCGTTAGGAGATGCAAGAATCATAACGACCTCGATAGTATGAAGGATCTTCTCGAAGTCGCTGTATGTCGCGTTACAGATTTTTTTTTTCTTTTTTTTTTTTTAATCAAGAGGTACGAAGGAACCAATCAAGTACTTATCTTATCTTTTTTTATTTTTTAATCTTTTCGCCCTCGAAATTTTGGTCTCATTTCTGAAAAGTTTCCCCGCGGCTCTGTCAAGTCTGATTACGTGTGCTGACTGCGTCTGGGTTGACTTGTTTCGTCTTTTAAAATTTTTCTTTCACTTTTGCTTCAGTTTGTTCTGGGTTTTTTTTTTCTTCGCTTTTCTTTTCGTTTAGTTTAATATACTTTGTCGTGTCTCGTTTAACTTTAGTGTCTTTATTCTATCTTATTTTATTTCTACTTACCCTGTTTTGTATTTCATTATCTTATTTTATTTTTATTATTCTTGTTTAATCAGATTTCCTTCTGTTAATATTTTTTTATCCAGTTTCATTTCACCTTCCACTTTATTGTATTTTTTATTATTTTCATGTCTATCATTCCCTCTTTCTCTCTCTCTCTCTCTCTCTCTCCTCATCCTTGAATTATTGAACGAAATTGTTGTTTTTCATACCGCAAGATTTCTGTTTGTTTTTAATTACTTTTTTTTTCTTTTGTAAACCTTATGAGTCCATAAAGATTGTTCTGACTGATGAACCCACGATCTGCTTCAGGCGAGTGCTCAGCCCATTTTGGATTAGCAATGTATTATCCTGATCTTTAGGCACCTCCACGAACGAATATCGAAACTTGTACACCTTTACCTATTCATCTATTTTATTTCTTTATTCAACTTTATGTTTATACATTTAATATTTCATTCTTTTACTTGCTCTTTACTTTTACTTATTAATCTCTTTATTCGTTTTATTTCCCATTTGTTTATCTTTATTTTTTCTCTCTCTCCTTCTGGCCGCGCTTTTGAGAGTCTCAACCTCCCGAAGAATCATCGACCCCCCCTCCCCCCCTAAAAAAAAAAATAACAAAGGTCTGTTCTTCTTGAGGACTGCGCAAGATTACTCGGGATTTGCTAGCATTACCATGGATTACCGGTGATGGATAGAATAGGTTACCTGGGATTCCCAAAGACGAAAAAATAATAATAATAAAAAAACGATGGACTTGAATGTCATTCGTGTAAAGATTGATTTATTTACACACACTTTCTCTCTCCCTCTCTCTGTGATTCACCATGGTCTTGGATCACGTGTTGGACTCGTGATCGACAGCTATTTTCCCTCCCGGAAGAGAGCTCAGAGCTCATATATGACCGATCTATGGTATGCTGTGACCTTACACGCACACACACACACAATTCCCCGCCCACGAGAGTTGGAGGAAAGACTCGCAGTGCAGTAATACTAAAATTATTTCAGCCCTGGGCGGGATTCGAACCCGGATCGCCGTAATGGCAGCTGGGAACTCTAACCACTGCGCCACAAGTCATTTTGTGTGTATGTGTGTGTGTGTGTGTGTGTGTGTGTGTGTGTGTGTGTGTGTGTGTGTGTGTGTGTGTGTGTGTGTGTGTGAGTGAGTGAGTGAGTGAGTGAGTGAGTGAGTGAGTGAGTGAGTGAGTGAGTGTGTGTGTGTGTGTGTGTGTGTGTGTGTGTGTGTGTGTGTGTGTGTGTGTGTGTCTGTCTATTTCTCTCTCTCTCTCTCTCGGGCATAAGACCAAACTACACTCGACCTCGTCTGACCTAGATTGCTGCCTCGTGTGCACGCCTTGCCTGGGGGCAGGCCCGCCCCCCCTCCTTCTCCCCCTCCCACGCCCCGCCGCCCCGCCCCGTAACAGATCTTCCGAGCTTAGCTGTGCTTTCCCTGTTCCTAAATGTTGTCGCAATGAAGTAATTCATTCTGGTTGCCGCCAGGCGATTTTATCGATTTCATGGAGACATAGCTTAATGCTTTTATGGTTTGAAAGATATTTATCAAATGAACCAGCATGCGAGGAACGGGCTTTTACTGGTCCGTCGTTTCGCTTGTTATAACTTTATCAATTACCGTAGTTGATGAAACTCTGACGAGTGAAACGGTTCTTTTGATAGACTTGCCAGCAACCGCCAATTACGTTAGAAGAAATCCCCCTCTCCTTCTTAGGAACATGCGTCTACCTTTAGATATTTCGGTTAATTTAGTGCAAGACGATTTAATTCAGCTTTGAGAAGTTCCTCTTCGCTTTTGTGGTTCTGGATCCACTGGCCAGAGCAGATACATTTAAGGATTTTATTCTCTTTGTTGTATGACGATTTTATTCAGTTCCTTGATCCCTTCACCCTTCAATAGGTATTAAGGAGTGTAGTCGTCTTTAAATATTTTATTCTGGTTAACACTAGACGATTCTGTCATATCTATATACCAAGGGCTCTTTCCCCCATACAAGAGAGGTAGCCAAGTCAAAAGGCACGTACCCACTCCCATCTTAGCTCCTCATGGATGACGGGTCATCCCTGTATCCCGCCCACTGTCCTGAGTCAGAAGCAATGCAGCAAGATAAAGCACATCCACACCAAGGCCGCATCATTTAATCGGCGACCGTCCCCTCCTAGTTCCGTACCCTCATGCAGAAAAAGAGAAGACGGGGAGAAATCCCTTCGGGTTGCGTCAAAATATCATTCATACATAACCGTCCCCCACACCCTTTCTTGCATCCTTACCATTTTCACCTGGGAGAAATCGCTTCTAAAATAAATGAATAAATAAATAAATAAATAAATAAATAAGTAAATGAAAATAAAATAAATTAGATTTTTTCTGGTTGAAGGCAAACAATTCTCTTCAGATAAAAATTATCTCCAATGGCTTCAATCCACTTCCGTACTTCGTGGCACTTTACACGTCATTCCTACTGTCGTCAGGCGATTTTATTCATCTCCATGGAATCACCACTTCCTTTCCAGACTAACTTCAGTTAGTCACTTCAATGATTTTATTCTTGCTAGTGCCAGACGATTTTAATCAGCTGGTGGAATCTCACCCTTCCCCAAAAGTACAATAAATATATAGATAAATAAATACATAAATGAATGAATAATTAAATAAATGAACAAATAAATAAATGAACAAATAAGTAAATGAATAAATAGATACAAATTCTGACGCCTAAGAAATTAAGAAAAAGACGCCATCTTGGACTTAGAGTTTCTGGGAGAGTCTGCCGTTTCCTTCAAGAGGACCTGATGGACAGGAAGCGTCTCAAAGGGATCAAAGTTGAACTGATGATTTCGAGTTGACGGAAATCAAATGACTCAAGTGGACAGTTGATCAAACATCCCGTCATATTACCTCTAAACACACACACACACACACACACACACACACACACACACACACACACACACACACACACGCACGCACACACACACCACCTTCTTACTGAAAGAAATGAATACTGACTTGCAGTGCAGTGCTGTGATGCAATTCAATCCTAAAGGGGGATGAACTCAGGACTGCTGAATTAGCGGGCATGGTCAGTACCACTACACCAGTAACCCGGTGTGTGTATGTGTGTGTGTGTGTGTGTGTGTGTGTGTGTGTGTGTGTGTGTGTGTGTGTGTGTGTGTGTGAGTGAGTGAGTGAGTGAGTGAGTGAGTGAGTGAGTGAGCGTGTGTGTGTGTGTGTGTGTGTGTGTGTGTGTGTGTGTGTGTGTGTGTGTGTGTGTGTGTGTGTGTGTGTGTGTGTGTGTGTGTGTGTGTGTGTGTGTGTGTGCGTGCGTGTATGCGTGTGTGTATGCGTGTGCGTGTATGCGTGTGTGTATGAGTGTGTGTGTGTTTGTGTGTGTGTGTGTGTGTGTGTGTGTGTGTGTGTGTGTGTGTGTGTGTGTGTGTGTGTGTGTGTGTGTGTGTGTGTGTGTGTGTGTGTGTGTGTGTGTGCGTGCGCTCGTACATAAAGTCTGACAGAAGCTGGAGTAAAGTGTCAATGCAACGTTAAGGCTTGAGTACAGATTTTTATTCAGATCCAAATGTTTTGACAATTTGAGGCTTTTTAGTGGACTGAGTGTGGTAGAAGAAATTGAAACAGAATGAAAATTTATAATGCACAAACAAACAAACAAACAAACAAACAAACAAATGATACAGAAAAACGTCAGAAAACCCTAAATCCACTGGGACAGCTTCCCCCGCTGTGGTTAAGTCTTGGCCTGGTTTGGCATCGTTCCCTCCTTCCTCCACTTGCCTAATCACTAAATGCACGGACGTTTACGCCCGGGACATAAGTCCCGCTCGGGTATTGTTGGCATTTTCTGAGCCAGTGTACGCCTCCTTTTCTTCTTCTTCTTCTTCTTTTTCTTCATTTTTTTCTCTTCGGCATATGGACTTCACTTTCTATGTAAACCATCAACGCATTTAATAATCTGTGATTTCTGACATTCCTGCTTTGTTTCCTAAGTCTTTTTTGTATGTCACGTCCGGTCTCGCCAATATATTGTCTTCTGCAGCCTATACAAGGAATTTCATATAATACTTTGTAAACATCTCGTTTTCCTTGTGACCTTACAGATATCCTCCCTCAGCCACTACTAGACTTACCCTGATGTTTCTTTACTAAATATTATTTCCAACATTCTAAACTTGATACAAGATATACATCAGTCCATAAAAGTCTCGGAAAAGAATGAAGATATAATGGAAACACAAGTAGATAAAGGCGGAGGGGTTGTTGCTATAGACAAAACAGAATTTGAAAGGATTAAATTAGATTTAATTGAAAATGAAAATATCTATGAAAATGAAAATGGTGGTTTTGGAAAGAATGAAACTATTAAGATCAACCAGGAAGTGAGAAGCATTCTGAATAGGTTTGTTTGAGGAAACTCAACGACCCTCACATGTGGGAGGCTTACTTAAAACAAACAAGTCAAACACATCCATTAGTTGTATAACATCATTATAACTGGCTTAGCTCCACATAGAATATCAAAACTCTTGGTAAAACCCTTTACAAATCCTTGTGCAGCAATACTATTTCACAACTGAATAACTCATTTGATGTATTATATAAACTCACGAATATGGACTTCATTAGCAAGATCAGTTTTGTTATCCAAGCCGTATTTACGATTGCGTCTACAAAAAGGGCGATCAGTTCTATAAAAGTAGTTAAGGATCTAAGCAAGAATGAGCTGTCAATAGCAAGTTAAGTCTATACTGTATCATGTAAACTTTCCTATTCATCAACTTCGGCCCGGTCGTATTGAGTAGTATAGAATATTTTCAGCATAGTGGGCTAGCCATGGGATTCCCACTTATCTCAGTAGTAGCATGTCAGTATTTAGAATAACTGAAAGACAGTCGTTATATCAGGATCATGGGTTGCATTGGTGGCAATACGTGGATGACATTCTAATGGTAGTCTCTAATAACATTATCCTGAGATAAGCTGATATCTGAATGAAATAGAGTGGAGGTTAGTTTACACTAGAAGAAATAAATGGTGAATTTCCATTTTTAAACACCATAGTGAAGAAGACAGAGAACGGAGTAAAATTCAACGTCCATAGTCAAAATTAAACCAGAAATAATTATTTAATCTATTTCAAGAGCCCTTAGGATATGTAGCGAGGAATTACTGTAAGAAGAGATTCATCATATTTTCAAACATTTCCAAGATTCAGCACATCTGGTGGGGCGCTGGTGCTGTAATCAGAAAGGTACTGGTCAATGATTCCCAGCAATGACTGCTACGTACCTCCTGGAGTAGGTTCCTCACCATCATTGTATCTGAGGAGATTTTCTTATCACACTAAAGCCCAAACCCATTAAAATAATGGAAAACAAAACTAATCGTACGCAAGGAAACGCCAACAAAATCCAAGGTCTTCATATTCATTCCGAATTCAAAATATCAGATAACAGTACCTTTCAAAGAAACACTACAATAAAACCAATTACAAGAACGGAAAAGAAGCTAGGGGAAGCACATAAAGAAAACGAGAAATACAAAAGGAAATTACAGCGTAATAAACAAAATAAACAAAAAAGAAATCGCTATCTGCAAACCCATTTGTATATCTACTCTCCTCCACGGCTCAAACTTGGACCATCTACAAAAAACACATAGAGGCACCTGAAGTATCTAATATTCTTTGCCTCCAGAATTCTTGACCTTGCATAACACGACAAAGTGCCTATTGCTGTCATCATTCATCGCATACAATCAATACCTCAATACCAAGGTATCTGTCATACTGCGAGACACAAAAGGACACCAAAAAGCGTTTCAATGGACCAATTGAAAACAAAACACAAACCTGACCTTGAGCCCACTGCGTTTGACAGGACCCTGTGGCTTTCAACTATGTAAACAAAGGATCAAACTTTGTGACGTGACTCTACGATTGGAGAACAAGCATGCAACGACCGACGGAGCGAAAAGACCCTTGGGCAAAATGCCAGAGGTTCAGCACCTTATCAAGAAGATGACTTGTGGGTCAAAAACGGTTCTCCATATTCATCTCCAATGGCAGTGACATCAACAGCTGTAACAGAACACTGAAGGTGTCGTTTACTAACGAACTGCCATAAGCATATATGTACATGTGTGTGTGTGCGTGTGTGCGTGCGTGCGTGCGTACGTGTGTGTGTGTGTGTGTGTGTGTGTGTGTGTGTGTGTGTGTGTGTGTGTGTGTGTGTGTGTGTGTGTGTGTGTGTGTGTGTGTGCGCGTGCGTGTATGTGTGATTCACCTTGGTCTTTGGATCACGTGTTGGACTCGTGATCGACAGCTATTTCCCTACCGGAAGAGAGCTCAGAGCTCGTATGTCCGATCTATGGGTAATGCTAGGACCTTACACGCACACACACACCCAACTCCCCGCCCACGAGAGTCGGAGTAACGACACGAAGCGCAGCGATACTGAAATAATTTCAGCCCTGGGGAGGATTCGAACCAGTGTGTGTGTGTGTGTGTGTGTGTGTGTGTGTGTGTGTGTGTGTGTGTGTGTGTGTGTGTGTGTGTGTGTGTGTGTGTGTGTGTGTAAATTTGTACATGTGCACATTTCCCTCTCTCCCCTTTCAACCAATTTCTTTTTCCATTATTCTCCTTCCACTCCTTTTAACATCTCTCCTTACATTCCTTCCCTACAACGCATTTCCTCACTCATTTTCAACATTCTCTTCTCTTACTCTCTCACTTCCGATCCTCCTCCTCCTCTTCCTCCTCCTCTTCTCCATCTTCATCCTACTCCTCCTTCTTCCCCCTTTCACCTCTTTCTCCTCCTCCTCCTCCACAAAATACTCTTTCTTTTGCTTTTCTTTCTTCCTTGACTTGTTCCTCCTCTTTCTCTTCTCCAATCACCTTTTCTTCTCCAATTCCCATCGCTTCCTCTTTTCTCCTCGATATTTTCATTGCTTTTATTCTTTTTGTTTTCTTCCAGTTTCTCCTCCTATTCTTCTTTTATCTCTCCATTCCCTCTTCCTACTCCTCTTCCATTCCCTTCAATTTTCTATTTCCCTTTTTCTCCTTACTCTACTTATTTTTTTCATTTTCTCCTTCTCTTCTTCGTCTTCTTTTATCTCTTCTCCTTCCCCTTCTGTCTCCTCTTCCTCCTCCTTGTTTTCATCCTACATCCTGTTTATCTTTCTTCTTCTTCTTCTTCTCCTTTTTCTTCTTCTTCTTCTTTTCCTTTCTTCTTCTTCTTCTTTTCCTTTCTTCTTCTTCTTCTTCTTCTTCTTCTTCTTCTTTTCCTTTCTTCTTCTTCTTCTTCTTCTTATTTTCCTTTTTCTTCTTCTTCTTCTTTTCCTTTTCATTTTTCTTTTTCTTCTTCCTCTTCTTTTACTTTTTCTTTTTCTTCTTCTTCGTCTTCTTCTTCCATCTTCTCCTTCTATTCTTCCTTGTTCTCTTCCTTTGTTTTTCTTTGTTCTCCTCCAGTTCCTTTTCTTCTTTCTTCTTTTTACTCCTCTTTCCCCTCTTCCTCATTCTAGACTGCAATCCGTTTGTTTTTCTCTATTTGCTTCGACTAATTATCATCAGTGTCCTATTTACCTGCCCTTTCTTCTTTCTCTTTCATTATTTATCTATTTCTGTTTTTCTGTTTTATCTTTCTCTTTTCAATTTTCCTCCATTACGTCTTTTCACTCTTCCTCCTATTCCTCCCCTTCTTCCTCACCATCATCCATCACTTTATTTACTCTTCCTTTGCCTTTTCTTCTTCCTCTTCGTCCTATTCGTTCTTCTTTTCCTGTTCTTTTGTTCTTCTTACTCTTCCTATTCCTTCCTTTACTCTTATTTCCTTGTCTCTCTCTCATTCTCCACCTCATGGTCTTCCTCTTCCTCTTCCTCTTCCTCGCTTTCCTCTTCCTTTTACTTTGTCTCTTGTTCTTCTTTTCCCTCTCTTCCATTCCAATTCCTTTTCGCCCTCTTTCATCTCCTCATTTTTCTCTTCCTCGTTTTCCTTTTCTTCTCATCTTTTTCTTTTTCTTCTCGTTTGTCACCCTCTTCCTGTTTTATTATTTTGGGGTATTTTCCTTTCCTCCCTTCACCTTTTTTCTTCTTATTTTTTGTCTTCTTCCATCTCTTGTTTCCCTCCTCCTTTTCTTCCTGCCTGTCTCTTTCTAGTTCTCCATCTTTTTCCCCTCCTCCTAATCTTCTCTTTTTTCTTCCTTTTCCTCTGCTTTATGCTATTCTTGTTCCTTTTCTTCCTCCTCTTGTTGTCCACTCTCTTCTCTTATCCTCCTCCTCTTCCTCTGCTGTACTTTTCCCAATTGTTTCTTGGTGTTATATTTTTCTTTGTCCTCCTCTTCCTTGGCCTCCCTCGCACCCCTCCTCTTCCTCTCCCTATTCCCAGCCTCCTACTCCTCCTCCTCCTCCTCCCACTCCTCCGTCGCGTGGTCTTTCCCTTCCTGACCTTTACCTCCTCCTCCTCCTCTTCCCCATCCTCTTCGTAGGGACGTTGTATTTCGCTTGTTACACAATATCAACGGTGTAACTTTTCGGGATCAGGTAACACTGAATAACTTTCTTCTGTGTCAAAAAAATGTGTTAGCCAGAATAAAATATGTAAAAGACTTCTCTACTGTACACTGTACGCAAACATATTGTTAATGTTCATCAAAGGTTAAAGGGAAATGAGGCCCCTGGAGTGTATAGCTTTCCTTGTAAAGATTGTGATTTAGTGTACCTTGATTAGACCGGAAGGGATCTTAATACCAGGTTAACGGAGCACAAAAGATCCATTAGGTATGCCCAGGAAAACTCCGCTGTGTTTCAACACATCAGTACCAAAAGTCGCAGTCTTCACTGGGACAAGGCCAAAAAAAAAAAAAAATAAAAAAAAAAAAAAAAAAAAAAAAAAAAAAAAAAAAAAAAAAAAAAAAAAAAAAAAAAAAAAAAAAAAAAAAAAAAAAAAAAATTCAAGTCCAACTGTAGCTTTAAAAGAATTTTTTTTTTAATCAGCCTTAATCGAAGAATGTCCGAACTTGAACATCTCCAAAGGTCAATCGTCCCTGGACATAATCTCACGGTTAGCTGTGAGGCGTTTGGTTATGAATTTTCACCCTCCTGACCCCGCTCCCACCCCGCTTCCCTTCTGACCTCACACCTACACCCACATATCCCCTCACCTCTGACTCCACCCTTCCCGACGGATTGTCCTGTTTTTAGCTCTACGTGCTCCCCTTCTATTCACATCTCAATTGTACTTACGTCTCTGCAAATTCTATTAATCTGTACTTTGCTGTACTATTAGCCGAGATATAGAAGTTATACTTTCTTCTAAGTTTCCTTTTATTCCGACTGTGGGTTCTTTGTGATTATTATTTACAAATGTGCTACCACATTTTGTCTAAGTGATAAATACATAATGTGAGGAATTTAAAAAAAAAATCCATCACTGCCCTGGTAGAGGAAATATAAGATAACTATTAATATCAACTTGTAATAGAGAAATGCGTTTCTCTTCGTTAACATTTTATCATTATTATTTAGTTATTATTATCATTATTATTATTATTATCATTATTATTATCGTTATCATTATTTACCTTTTTTGGTTGGGTGTGATTTGGGAGAGAAATGAAGGGAGGCTACACCAATGTTGAGAAATTACAGTTTCTCCAAATCTTCTGGTCACCTAATCATTTCCTCCAAATATCACCAAAACTCATTAAAATACCGTTTCAGTCCCTCCAAAGTCCTTCCAATCCTCCCTCCAATCACTTCAACCATCCTCACAGTTGATCTTATCCTTTTTATCTCTCCAAACATCCTCACAGAGTCTCCAAACTCCTCCAACTTTTTTAACTCATCTTCCCAGTACCTCAAAACACCCTCACTGCTCTTCCAAATACCATCTTCATTTCTCCTCCAAATCCTTCCACTCATCTCCCCAGTCCCTCCAAAGATTGTTGGTGTTCCTCCAAATGCCCTCTTTGTCCCTCCTCCAAAGTTCTTCAAAATCCTTCCACTCATCTTTTCAATCCTTCCAAATGCCCTCCTCCAAATTTTTCGACTAATCTTTCCAGTCCCTCCAAATGCCCTTTACATCCCTCCAAATTCTTTCACTCAACTTTCTAGTTCCTCCAAATGCACTTTTCATCCCTCCTCCAAGTTCTCTCACTCATTCCTAGAGTCCCTCCAAACGCCCCCTCCTTCAAATGGCCTCCAAAACAGGGCTCTCCGACAGCGCGGTTGAATTGTTATTATCAAACACTTCCGGGCTGACTCGATGGCTAGTTCGGGCAAATGTCCATAACCCCACCTCCTCCTCCTTCTCCTCCCCTCCACCTCCTCCCCCTCCTCCTCCTCCCCTCCTCACTTCATTCATACGCTAATGGGACACACTCATATATTCATATTAATATTCGTCCCCACTCTCATACACGCACGTGTAGTCGCACTCATATCCACAGTCATACCCATAATCATATTCATGTTGATGTCATATCATTCATACGCACATTCATACTCAATTCATACACTATCCGTACTTATACTAATACTCAGGCTCATAATATTGCACTACTTGTACCCAATGCGTATTACTGTATCGCAATCAATCAGCAGTAATATACTATTTAAATACACGAGCGCGTTCTTTTATATATTTTTTCTGGTTGACATCAGAAGATTTTATTCGAGAAAGAGGAGACCTATAGAGACCTTTGGCTAGTAACAGGCGACTTTATTCAGCTTAGGCGAAATTTCTGAGGGTTAATAGGTAATGTAATACCTTCCACAACACACACTTTATAAAATATGCATAAATACATACACACACACACACATATACGCGCGCTCGCGCACACACACACCCTC
>NC_134777.1:92832983-92850483 GCF_046742065.1 Oratosquilla oratoria
TATGGTGAGGAAAGAAAGACACATGATTGTCAATGCACTGGATGAAAGGGATGAAGGAGAAGGAGAAAGTAGAGAATAAAGCAGAAAGAGGACGGGAAGAATAAGAGAAATAAAACGAATACAGGAGGAAGGAAATGAATGAATGTCAGAGATCGTAAGTAAGAAAAAGGAGAAAATGATTAAACGAAAAAAGAGAGAAACAGAGTTATGGACCAAAAGGTCTCCTGTCGTCATGCCTTTCCTTATATGGGAGCTGATTTTAAGATCAAAGTGACTCTTTCTCTCTAGGTTTTGTTCTAGTTAATGCAAGACGATTGTATTCAGTTTTGGACAGGGCTTGTTATTGAATTGATTAAGACTAATTCGATTAATCCCGTCAAGTAATCTATTCTGGTTCAAGGCAAACGATTATTTCCGTTGCTTTTTATTCTATTTATTTATTTATTCATCTATTTATTTATTTATTTATTTACTTATTTACCTTTTGTAATTATTAATTAGTCTTCTGTATGCTTGCCTCTCTGTCTGTGTAATTGCTTTTCTAACAAGCTGAGCTTTAAGCTCTAATCACACAAGTGATTACGGCGCCAATGTTGTAGATACGTAAACCGTATTTGCAATAGACTACCCCACTGGTCACACGATGCAGCAAATATACAAAGCATACCTACAACAAACTACCCCACTGGTCACACGACGCTGCACATGCGCAAACCTTATCTACAACAAAGTATCCCACTGGTCACACGATGCTGCAGATCCGCAAATCTTTTCTGCAATAGACGACCCTACTGGTCACACGATGCTGCAGATCCGCAAAGCCTATCTGCAACAGACGGTCACACTGGTCACACGATGTTGCAGATCCGCAAAGCATATGTGCAACAGACGGTTCCACTGGTCACACGATGTTGCTGATACACAAAGAATATGTGCAACAGACAACCCTACTGGTCAGACGATGTTGCAGATACAAAAAGTATATGTGCGACATACTACCCCACTGGTCACACAATGTTGCAGATACGCAAAGCATATCTGCAAGACACGACTCCACTAGTCACACGATGTTTCAGATCCGCAAAGCATATCTGCAACATATTACCCCACAGGTCACACGATATTGCAGATACGCAAAGCATATATGCAACATATCACCCCACTGGTCACACAAAGCTGCAGATCCGCAAAGCACATCAGCAACAGACTATCGTACTGATAACACTATGTTGTAGATACGCAAATCATTTCTGCAACAAACTACCTCTATTATGCACATGGTGCTGCAGATTCGCAAGGCATATCTGCAACAAACTGCCCTCCTGGTTACACGATGCTGCAGATACACAAACTATATGTGCAACAGACTACCCCTACTGGTCACACGATGTTGCAGATCCGTAAAGTATATCTGCAACAGACTATCCCAATGGTCACACGAAGCTGCAGATCCTCAAATCTTATCTGCAACAGACTACCCCTACTGGTCACACAAAGCTGTAGATTCGCAAAGCATATCTGCAACAGACTACCCCCGCTGGTCACACGAAGTTGTAGATTCGCAAAGCATATCTTCAACAGACTACCCCTCCTGGTCACACAAAGTTGTAGATTCGAAAGCATATCTGCACCAGACTGCCCCTACTGGTCACACAAAGTTGTAGATTCGCAAAGCATATCTGCAACAGACTGCCCCCACTGGTCACACGATGTTGCATATTACTCAAAAAACGCCCCCATTGCTTCCAGCATGGGCTCATTTAGTGGCAAAGTTTGGAGTTTGGTGAGTAAATATTATTACGAGAAAATGCAAACACAACATTCAAGTTATCATACCTTCCTCTTTAATATATGTATGACATGACTAGTCGTGCATTTCTATTGCAGCTACAATATGTTTCTGTTTGTTCTGAAAAATAAACAAAATCAATTACGAAGTAATATATTTTTAATTAATCATTTCCACTAGGAATATGACTGTGCTTTCCAAATGCTACATCATAATATAAATAATTGCACAGGTTTAAATATAGCATCAACATATTACATTTAATAACAAATGCAAGAGCCAAATTAACATTATAGAATTAATCAGTATATATGTATATATATGTGATAATTTTCTGACAGTCGCATGCAGGATTCGAACCCACTGCTATCGGCCTCCCGTAAGATCACATTCACAGAGCTTACGGGAGGCCGATAGCAGTGGGTTCGAATCCTGCATGCGACTGTCAGAAAATTATCGGATTGATGTCGCTGTTACTAGCGAATTTCTCTCATAATATATATATATATATATATATATATATACGTATATATATATCTATATATATATGTATATATATATATATATATATATATATATATATACACACACACACACACACACACACACACACACATATATATATATATATATATATATATATATATATATATATATATATATATATATACGTGGAACATGTTCATTACAAATTTATATTCATAACATGTTTTAACGTACCATGGTTGTACATTTGAATATCTATAAACTATAAACTTAACGCAATCGGACGAAGAAAAGTTGTACTGTCCAAATCGACAACAAAATCGCAGATAGAATCACGCGTGTGACCAGAGCTAAACTCTATCTCGATTCATTCCTTTTATTTACGATCAGCTCTTTCACAACATTGTTCAATCGAACTACAGAAGACTTTGTTCAGCGCAAAGAGTGGAGGAGTGTTACCTATATGAATAAAATAGCCTGACGTCAACAATAACAGAAAGGAAGGTACCACCCGGCACGTCAGGGTAACCGGAAAATATGAATGGAATAGTTTCCAGACAGGCTGAATAAAGGTAAAAATATTATGAGGTACGAAAGAGATATAAAGAGAAATACAGAGAGAGAGAGAGAGAGAGAGAGAGAGAGAGAGAGAGATAAAGAGATTAGGACAGAGGAAGGGAAGTAGAAAAGAAGAGGAGGAAGGAAGGGAAGGGAAGAGGAAATGAGAAGAAGAAAAGAAAACAGGGAGGAAGGGAGGGAGGGAAGGAGGGAGGAAGATAGAAGGAAGGGAAGACGGGAGGGATGCGAGAGAAAATGAGAGGGGAAGGGAGGGAGGAAGAGAGGAAGCGAAAGAGAGAGGAAGAGAGGTAGATGGTTCTACAAGAATAAAGAGGACTAGACTAAAAAAATAAAACCAAGAACAAGCAGAGAAGCTGAGAGACGAGAAGACACAGACACATAAGTAAACACACTGAAAACTAATTAAAAGTTGCAAAGGCAAAAATACTCGGACAGACTGACAGTGATAATGAAGATAAGAGTCCAATTATACATATGAAGTGTTTCGTAGACTAAAACCGCTTGCGGTTTTGATAAAAAAAATCTTGTTCTCGGGCTATTGATGCAATCACAAGCCGGTTTTATTCACGCGAAGTTGAACCGACATGTTATCAGGATTGATCAAGCTACCCCTCAGATGATGGAAATCCACAATGAAAAGGCCCCTCAGCTGAATAAAACCGATTGGCGTGAGCTTACAATAGACAAGTTAATCACCTTACATACAGGGTGGTGCTTGTACTTTATTTAAATCTGCCGCCAACCGATTTAATTCATCATCTTGACATTTCCACTTAACTTCCGACCAAATCTTGAGGCGCCTTTTTTTTTGTTTTATTTAATTTGCCAACAAGTTATCTTATTCACTAACTTTTTTCAACTTTTTTTTAATTTTTAACTTTTTAATTTAATTTTCAGCTGATCTTAATTATAAAATTTTAATTATTTATTTTTAACTTTTATTTTGAGTTATATACAGGCAGTAAAACTCCTAATACACAAATTTTGTTGCAGGTGATGCTGTTTTCTGCGTTAATAATTTTCTTGGAGATACTTTCTAAAGATCTCACTAATCACCGTGTAGCAGAGTCTAAACTCTGTAGACCTCTTGCGTAGGTGGACATATTCTCCGATCGGGATTTCGGCTCAACTGATCCTTCTTCAGGGAGTGTGTCAAATGTCATCAAAGTGCGATATTTGACCACGCGAAATTATTAGACCAGAGGAGATCACATGATAGTTTGAAAAATATGCATAAATTATATCCTCATGCTTCTGGCCTAACCTGTGTTCTCATACTGTGTAGCGCTAATAAATCAAGTGCCTGTATGTTCAAGTTGGGGTTTTTATCCTTGATATAAAGGGCCTCGATTATCTTTAACTTTCTCGGGTCCATGCAGGTTTCCAAGATTTTCGTGTTTTGTTCTAACTCTTCTCGTGTAATGTGGTATCCATGTGATGCCAAAGCATCGTTCTTTGGGGCTCCTGTGTATTTGTGTCCAACCAGTCTGGATTCCAGCTTCATAGTCGCCATGCCTATGTACGAGGAAGGAAGGGTTTCGCAGTTCCCTTTTGTGCATTTATATTCGTATATAACATGAGACTTTTTCAGCTCATTCCTCTCTTGGCGGGTGTTGTTTTGGAGAAGCAGATTGGAGGTTTTCTTACTTTTATAAAAGATGATAAGTTTGATAGAAGTGTTGTCATTCATAGGCTTTAAGTTTCTCTTGACGATGTCTTTGATGGCCTTTTCATCTTCTTTGTAAGGTGTAGAAAAACGTGACTTGTACATACATACATATACCAAGGCTTTTTCCCCCTTACTAGGGAGGTAGCCAAAAAGGAAAAGGCATAAAATCATTCCCACCCATTCCATCCCTGAAAACACTCCACACCCCTCCACCCTCCCTCCCATCTTAGCACCTCCTAGATGACGGGTCATCCCTGCACCCTGTCCACTGCCCTGGGTCAGAAGCAGTGTCGCAAGACACAGCACATCCACAGCAAGGCCGCTTCATTAAATCGGCGACCCCCCCTCTCCGTCCCCCCATATAAAGGAGAGGACGGGGAGAAATCCCTTCGGGCTGCGTCAAAATTTTGCTCACACACACTACCTCAACCCCCATCCCCCCGTCCATTCCACCTCATGCATCACAACATCTTCCATATACAACCATTTTCCATTCACCCCGTCTTCTGTCCTCTCCCGTCCTTCCTCAACAGACATTCCCCTCTTCCCCAAAGCCCCCTTCACCCCATCCATCCATCTCATCCTAGGACGTCCCCTCATGTTCACTCCCTCCACATCTGCCTTCTATACCTCTTTTACTAGTCTTTCTTCACTCATTCTTTCCATGTGTCCAAACCATCCTAATACTCTTTCATCAACCCTATCTCCCAACTCCCTTTCCACCCCTGTTCTCCTCCTCACCTCCTCATTTCTCACTCTATCTAGCCTAGTAACCCCCATCATACTTCTCAGACACCTCATCTCAAACACATTCAAACTCCTTCTCTCTTCTTCTCTTATGTTCCATGTTTCTGCTCCATACAGTGCTGTTGGCACAATCACTCCTTCATACAGTCTCTTCTTAGCATCCATTCCCAAATGACTATTCCTCATTACACTTTTTAATCCACCAAGGCATTTACTCGCTTCTCTCAATCTACATTCTACCTCCACCTTTACTCCACCTTTTCCTGCCACATTTGCACCCAAGTATCTAAAACTATCCACTTCCTCCAGTTGCTCTCCCTTAATGCTCACTTCCAGATTACTGCCACTTTCACCCCTTGTACATCTCATCACCTTACATTTACCCACATTTATCTTCAGCTTTCTTCTATCACACACTCTCCCAAACTCTGTCACCAACTTCCTGAGTCCCTCCTCCGATCATGCCACAAGCACAGTGTCGTCCGCAAACAACAGCTGGCTCACCTCCCACTTTTCTCCATTTTCTTTAACCATCTCCAATCCCTGACCCACTACCCTTGCATTTACCTCTCGCACTACCCCATCCATGTATAAGTTGAACAGCCAGGGTGACATAACGCATCCTTGACGAAGTCCCACCTTTACCTCAAACCACTCACTCTCTCCATTTCTAATTCTGACACAAGCTCTACTACTCTCATAAAAACTCTTGACAGTTCCCAGAAGCTTTCCTCCTATCCCGTATATCCGCATAACCTCCCACAGTGCCTTTCTGTCTACCCTGTCGTAAGCCTTTTCCAGATCCATAAAGGCCCAAAAAACATCCTTCCCCTTTCCTATAGCTTTCTCACATATCTGTCTTACCACAAAAATCTGATCTACACAACCTCTACCTGTCCTAAATCCACACTGTTCCTCACCATTTACTCCCTCTGTTCCTCTCCTAATCCTCTCAATCAAGATCCTCCCATAAGCCTTCCCAACTACACTTAACAAGCTAATCCCTCTGAAACTACTACATTCACACTTGTCCCCCTTTCCCTTGTAAAGTGGAACTATACAAGCACTCCTCCAGTCCTCCGGCACTCTACCTTCTCTCCAGCAAACATTAAATAACCTCACCAACCAGTCCACCATCACTGTACCTCCTTTTTTTAGACATTCTGCATGGCATCCATCCAGACCAGGTGCCTTACCTGCTTTCATCATCTTAACTGCTGTCTTCACCTCATCCTTCCTTATTTCTCCTCCATTCTCCTCACTCATCACTCTCATTTTCTTAGCATTTCCCACTGCAGCTATCTTTCCCTCCCTATCCTCCTTCACATTTAGCAACTCCCTAAAATATTCTGCCCATCTTCCCCTTACTGCCTTCTCCTCCATTATCATCTCTCCATCTGCACCTTTTACCTTTTCTTCTCTACTTGATTCGCCTCCTCTTCCTCTCTTAATTTCTTTCCAAAACATCTTTTTATTACTTTCAAAATTTTCTGTCATACTCTTACCCCATTTTACATCTGCTCTCCTCTTTGCCTCCTTTACCTTTTTCTTTACTTATCTTTTCTTTTCTTTGTACGTCTCATATGACTCCCTCGTCCTATTTTGTAACCAATCTGTGTAAGCTCGCTTCTTCTCTTCTACAACCTTCTTCATTTCCTCATCCCACCATTCACTACCCTTCCTTCTATTTCCTCCTGTCCTTCTTGTTCCACACACCATCATTGCACACTTTGTGACTCCCTCCTTGAACCATCCCCATTCCTCCTCCACACCTACCTCTACTCTATCCTTCACTCCCTCCCACTCCTCCTTCAGCTTCCTCTTGTACTCCTTCTCTTTTTCCTCTTCATTTAAAGAGTTCACACTAAGCACCTCCCTACCTTTTGTCCCTTTCCTCTTTCTCCATCTGTCCTCCACTCTCAACTTACCTTCCACCAGAAAATGATCTGATATTCCCCCACCCTCTCCCCTTAGCACATGTACATCCTTAACTCTTCCTATCATAATCCTATTTACCACTACATAGTCCATTAAAGCTCTATCTACCACCCTTCCCTCCACCACCCTCTCCCATGTGTACTTATGCTTGACTTTCTTCCGAAACACTGTATTTGCTATCATCAACTCTCTTTCTAGACACATTTCCACCATCAACTCTCCACTACGATTTTTTCCTGGAACTCCACATTTCCCAACCACTCCATCAATTGGATCCTTTCCTACCCTAGCATTAAGGTCTCCCAGTACTATTACATTTACACTTCTCCCTAAACCCTCTATGCACTCATTTAAATCTATCCAAAAGGCCTCCCTTTCTTCTACACTCTTCTCACTGCCAGGCCCACATGCACTTACAAAAACCCACATCTCCTTTCCCAGTTTCACCTTCATCCACATTATCCTTGAGGAAACCTCCTTCCACTCCACTACACGTTTACCTATCTCTTCACTTACTAGTATAGCCACCCCTTCCCTCCCTCGCCCTCTCTTCACTCCTGATAACCTCCCACTTACACTCCCAAACTTACAATCGCCCTTCCCTTTCAGCTTAGTTTCACTCAAAGCCAACACATCCATCTTTCTTCTCACGAACATACTACCTATCTCTTCCCTTTTACTCTCATCTGTACCACATCCACGCACATTAAAAGACCCAAACCTTAGGGTGCTGGTCCGAGAACTTCCAGACCCTCTTATGCCTTTGCTTTTACTTTTAGGAATGTGCCCTGTGGGGCTACAAGGAGAAGGATGCCTAGTCCCAATCCCCGTCCCTTTCTTCTCGCCTCTTACGATCCAAGTGGGAATACTTGGTGGCAGCATTCTTTTCCCCCAGTATGACTTGTAAAAAAGTTTTATTTCTTCTTGGTTTGGAGTTTTGTTGGAATTGGTATACCATTTGTTTAAGATATTTTCGGTAACTTTATTAATTTCTTTGTTGCTGAAGCCGTTATTTACTAGTACCTGGGTAGTGCGTTCGAGTTCTTGGTGGACTTTGGACCAGGTATCACAGTGCGTAAGTGCTCGGCGGACATAAGCTCCAATGGTAGATTGCTTATATCGATTGGGGTACTCACTGTTTCCGTTGAGACATTGTTCCCCAAAGTGGACATAATTTCACCACCAATGTCTACACCAAACCTTCCAATGAAGGCCAATGTCTGCACGGACCCGAGAAAGTTAAGGATAATCGAGGCCTTTTATATCAAGGATAAAAACCCCAACTTGAACATACAGGCACTTGATTTATTAGCGCTACACAGTATGAGAACACAGGGTAGGCCAGAAGCATGAGGAGATAATTTATGCATATTTTTCAATCTATCATGTGATCTTCCCTAGTCTAATAATTTCGCGCGGTCAAATATCGCACTTTGATGACATTTGACACACTTCCTGAAGAAGGCTCCGTTGAGCCGAAATCCCGATCGGAGAATATGTCCACCTACGCACGAGTTCTACAGAGTTTAGATCTGCTACAACAGCGATTAGTGAGATCTTTAGAAAGTATCTCCAAAAAAATTATTAATACAGAAAACAGCATCACCTTCAACAAAATTTTATTTTTAAGTTAATTTCTAACTTTTTATATTTTTCAACTAATTTTATTCACCCTTTCCGTACTTTGTAACACATTAACTCTTAATCTGTCGCCAAGCGATTTTATTCATTTTGTGTTACCAAACGGGTATTAAGTAGTAATTACTCAGACCATTTTCATTTACCGTAAATACTCACATCACGCAAGGTGCTCTTCTAAAAATTATTGCAGATTCGTTTGACGAGAAGACGTACATTATTTCTAGCTCAAACTAGAATGTTCCTGACGATACACTTAGAAGTGTGCGTCTTAGACACTAATTAACTTCAATTAAGGTTTCGCTAACAATGTCGCAAGTTTCACGACATGCCATGTTCTGTTCGTCCGTAGCGGGAGTTGAATCTCATTTAATTAACCTTTTTGTTATGGTTCAAGACATATTCTAATATAGCTTCCTCCAGCTAAGATTCTTATAGAAAACAAATTCCTCATAAGATAAAAAAGAAATGTGGTCTGCTATCTCTATCTCACCGTCTCTCTCTTTCCGGTATGCCGTGGCCTTGCTGCGCTTCTACGCCCACGCCAACTCCCACACTCACGCCCTATGGTCCTCTCCGTCCTTCTGTGCCTGTGGGGGCGGCCTTCAGGGAACCTGGTCTCCTTTTGCTGGCTTTCCGGGAGACGTGGAGGACGAGGGAGATTCTCCAGACTGATGCGGCACCTGACGACAGCAGACATGCTCGTCGTCCTCTTCGCCTCTTCAGCTCAGATCGTAAGTAGTCTCTCTTCAACAAAATGTTACGATCGTAAACCCTAAACACCTACGATCGTAAGATCCAAGGATTTACGATCATAAGACCTAAACATCTATGATCGTAAGATCAAAACACCTACGATAGGGAAGATCAAATCAGCGATCGTAAGATCCAGACATCTGTGATGGTAAGACTCAAACACATACGATCGTAAGGTACAAATATCTATGACCCTAAGATAAAAACATTGACAGTAATACCCAAACATGATATTCAAGTACCATGATCGTAAGATCCAAATACCTACGATTGTAATATCTATGTTCACGTATGGGAGACATGTTTCAGAAGCAAGATTTAATTTTTCCATAACTCAAAATTAGTGTTATGTTAAAACAGGTCCACACACACACACACACACACACACACACACACACACACACACACACACACACACACACACACACACACACACACACACACACACACACACTCGGTGGCGCAGTTGGTAGAGGCTCAGACTCTCAGCACGGTGGTACCGGGGGTACTGGGTTCGAATCCTGCCCAGGGCTGAAATTAATTCAGTATCGCTGCGCCTCGAGTCGTTACTCCAACTCTCGTGGGCGGGGAGTTGGGTGTGTGTGTGAGTGTAAGGTCATAGCATTACCCATAGATCGGTCATACGAGCTCTGAGCTCTCTTCCGGGAGGGAAATAGCTGTCGATCACGAGTCCAACACGTGATCCAAAGACCAAGGTGAATACACACACACACACACGTGTACACACACACACACACACACGTGTACACACACACACACACACGTACACACACACACACACACACGTGTACACACACACACACACACACACACACACACACACACACGTGTACACACACACACACACACACACACACACACACACACACACACTCTCTCTCTCTCTCTCTCTCTCTCTCTTCCAATCTTTCCGGGTCTTTTCCGGGCGAAGCCTCAGTGGTTCCTTTGCTGGTCCCCTGGTCTGAATGGCGCTCATATCAAAGATGCGACCGCCATCTCGCCGCTGGGTCAGCACCGGCCAAGGTCTGTTGACACACGGTGACTTCAAGTGTCCGCTGGAGACCGCAAAGATTTCCTCCACATACGTGTATGCATGTGGTCCGGATGAGGTATAAGCACGCGTTCAGCATATCTAAGCGAAAGCGTGAATTGACTTACATTTTCTCCTCTCCTCTGGTTTCCTCAAGCTGCTTTTCATTCTTATCTTGTCTCCCTGGTTCCTTTACTCTTTCATCTCTTCCCTTTTCTTCTCCTCCATTTCTTTTTATTATATACTTTTTCAAAGTGCGCTTCCTCTATTTTCTTTCATTCTCTTTTCCTCTTGTTTCTCCTCTCCTCTTTTCATTTCATTCTCTTTTCCTTTTGTTTCTCCTCTACTCTTCTCTTTTCATTCTTCTTTCACTCTTTGTTCTAAATCAAAATGTGCTTTGACATAAATCGTCTTTTCTCATTTGCTTTCCCCCGTTTCCCTTTATTCTTCACTCCTTCATTGCCCTCTCCTCTTTTTTTCCTTCCTTCTTTTTTTTTCTAATTGTGGTTTGACCTTGATTCTGCCTCGCTTGATCTTTTCTCCCCATATTTTCTTCTTGTCTGCCTTTTTCTCCTTTATTGTTTTTTAGACATTGATTTTTCTTTTTTTCATTTCACTTGTCCTCTTCACTACCCACTTTCTCTTTCCATTCTCTCTTTCCGTCCAAAGGGCAATCACACCGGGATTCTCTTACCTCTTCTCCCCTCCCCTCTTTCTCGCAACTTTTTTTCTCTCTCTTTCCCTCCCATTCAATTGCTCTCTCTCCCCTTACCCTCTCTTACTCTTTTTCTCCCCCTCTCTTTCCCTGTAGTCACGACACTAGACTGTGTATATTCGTCCTCTTTCCTCTCCTCTACCCTCGTCTTCTTCACTTTCCCCTCACATTCTTCTTTTCGCTTCCGTTCTTTCTTCTTTCTCTTTCCTCCTTATTTCCTTGTCCTCTCTTCTTCTCTTCCCTCTTTCGTACACGCTGTTCTCTTTCTCCATTTTTCCTCACTTATTGCGGTCTAATACTTCCTCTTTCTTTGTCCGTCCGTCTCTCTTCCCTCACAGTATACACGTGCTCTCTCTCTCTCTCTCTCTCTCTCTCTCTCTCTCTCTCTCTCTCTCTCTCTCTCTCTCTCTCTCTCTCTCTCTCTCTCTCTCTCTCTCTCTCTCTCTCTCTCTCTCTTTCTCATTGTCGGTTCGTCAAGGAGCACTCAAGCTAAGCCTAGAGGTATCCACGTCAGGGAAGCATAAGAAGCTTCCTGATGACGTGTACTCTCAAGGTTACATGCATGTTCGTGTTTTCTTGCTCCTCAGGGTAGACGGGATTACGGGTTTGAAGTGTCCGCAAGTGACGGACATTAACATCTAAGGATAATGAACGTGGAAGAAGAAGTCTCGGGTCCTGAATCTATCAACAAATAATTCAGATTTACATCTTCTTTTAGTTACCAATTTATCTATTCATTTGTTTAATGCCTTGTTTACTCATTTTTATCAATTTGAACATAAACGTATAGGGTGAAGGCTCAGTCCTTGTTTCTATCAACAACAGTAATTCATGTTTACTTATTCATTTATATACTTTACCTATTCATTTATCACCTTATATAACTCATTATTTATTCATTTATCTATAAATAAACGTGTAGGGTGAAGGTTTGGTCCATGTGTCTATCCAACACTAATTCAAATGTATAAATTTATTAACTAATTTTTATTTGTTTATTAATCTCACTAAGAGTGTTCTCTGCATAACTCATAGAAAGAGCAAATGGTAACGCAACCACTCTGCCAACAAAATGTACCCTGCTTCAGTGGACAATCGTCCAATTCAGGTTTCATCGCATTTCTATTGCCAATGGAGGCGTGATTGGCAATTGTTCATGGCAGTTTGACACATGCTCTACCCACTTTTTCACTAAAGGGATGTTAAATGTACGTTTTATGTTTAGATGATTTTCATTCATCCCGTCGCATTGATCACAAATGATACACAGATACATGATTTCGTTCGAACAGAAATGGTTTCTATCGATAAGGATATAAATATTTTTGAAACTGAAAAATAAATAAACAGATAAACAAATAAATAACCATGCTCTATTACCAAACAATTTCACATCTATCCAATTGTGCTCATAAGCTCCGCCCACCGCCAAAATGTAAACAATGTCACACCTCTGGAGAGACTTGTCATTGGTTTGTCTTGATGATTCTGTGAAGTCTACAAAGCAAGTGGCCGAGTTTCAGAAGACCAAGTCAACCAATGAATTGGAAGGGTGTGGTTTGTGCTCTAAGGGGTGTGGCTTATGTTGTAAGGGGCAAGATTTATGCTGTAGGGGATATGAATGGTAGTGCACTGAAAGGGATGTGGCTTATGCTATAAGAGGTGTGGCTTATGTTTTAAGGGGTGTGGCTTACGCTTTCAGAGGAGTGGCTTATGTTGTAAGTGGCAAGGTTTATGCTGTAAGGGATATGAATAGTGGTGCACTGTAAGGGATGTGGCTTATGCTATAAAGGGTGTGGATTATGCTTTAAGGGGTGTGGTTTATGCTTTCATGGGCGTGGCTTATGCTGTAGGGGGCCGGGCCTCAGTGCAAAATTAAGTAACGTGTACAAGGGACACACACACACACACATACGTTTCCGAGCTTTCATTGCAGACCACCTCAACAATGAACGATACTTAAAAGGCTTAAGTTGAAACTAATCAAACTCCATCCACAAACTCAGTCCAACAACCAAGGATATGTTTATTTCATCGAATTCAGGACAGCTACCAGTGAATAACAAGTAGACACTCTCTTTTCGACAGATTAAAGGGGAGTTATCTATCCAATCTGCTCAAAGGCGAGTGTTTACTTATCACTTGTTTATGGATGTCTTGGAGTCGATAACAGATTTCCTTGGGTGCGCATGTGAAGGGTACATAAAGGTACATAAACACACACATATATGTACATATTTACATATATATACATACATATACACACACACACACACACACACACACACACAAATATATATATATATATATATATATATATATATATATATATATATATATATATATATATACAGTATACCTAAAGATAATCGACAGTCACCTCGGGGGCTCGATCCTAGGCCACGCTTAACGCCAGGCCAGTGCTTTACCGACTGAGCTACTGGAGCTTCAAAAGTCTCCAACTTGGAATTGATTTAACTCCCGTGGAATCTAGGTAATCTGATAACTGCCGTCCTTACCTAACTTTTCACAAAGACCCGAGGTCAACTCGTAACCACTGGTGAAAATGTTACGAAACCTTTATGGGCTTTCGTCGTTGTAAATAACTGAAGTGAATCGTCAGTGACGGCCCCTATATCATACCCAAATAATTTCCGACAGTCACCTCGGGGCTCGAGCCGAGGTCTTGCGATTCATTTCAGGTACTTATAACGACGAAAGCTCATTAAGGTTTCGTACCAGTTTCATCACTGGTTACAAGGTAACCTCGGGTCTCTGTGAAAAGTTAGGTAAGGACAGCAGTTAGCAATCTACCTAGATTCTTTCGGGCATATATCAACTCCAAGTTGGAGACTTTTGAGGCTCCAGTAGCTCAGTCGGTAAAGCATTGGCCTGGCGTAAAGTGAGGCCTTGGTTCGAGCCCCGAGGTGACTGTCAGAAATTACATTTATATATATATTATATATATATGTATGTATATATATATACATATTATATACAGTATATATATACATATATATACATATATATATATATATATATATATATATATATATATATATATATATATGCAAGTAACCACTAGGAAAATCAAAATTGATAACCGAACGTTTTCGTCTATTTAAGACATCATCTTCGAAGGTACAATATAAACAAGAGAAATAAGGACATCATACACTGTACAGTACATACACAACATAAAAGAAACTAGTGAATGCGACTAGCTCAACACAGGTTGTCAGGTTACATGTCTCCCATCGACAACTTTTTTAATGATAAAATTATCCAATTTGTACTATCCCAAACTCATATTCATGTTGTTCTCAAAGGTATTCTTAATATAGCATGATTCAGTGATATTCCTCTCTATAATGTTTTTAATTTAGACAATTTTTTCAGCTTTATTCCATTCAATGCAATTATTGAAATATCTCATATGTACAAATAACCCATATGATATTTGTCCTGTTCTGACACTATACTTATGCTGGCTTATCCTCAATTTAAGATCTATACCATTTTGACCTATATATTTAAAATCACATTCTTTACATGTGATGCTATAGACGCACCCTTCTCTGACTTTAGGTGATTTTTTTATCAATAGGCTTTTTACAGTATTGTTATTTTTAAAAACAACCTGTGTTCCATAGGCACTTAAAATATGAGAAAGGCTGATCAAATTCTCATGGAATGGAAGCGAAAGTATGTTTTTATTGCTGAACTTTTACCTATGTTTTAAGCCATAAAAAGGTTTTTTAGCTATTTGCTGTGCATTGTCCATTACATATTTGGGGTATTTTAAATTATTTCCAATGTCATGATTTTTTTCTATTTCATTGTCTAAAAATTCAAGGCAGCAAACTCTAAATGTTTTTGAAAACACTGAAGAAAAACTGATATTTTGGTCTTAAGATGGTGATATGAGTAAAAATGTATATTTGAAAGAACATTAATAGGTTTCCTATAAACATCCAACTTAAAATTCTTACCAGCTCTATAAATCATAACATCTAAAAAGGGCAAACTATTATCCTGTTCAATCTCCATATCAAACTTAATAGACGGTACCAACCTATTTAACATAAAATTGTCTAAATTTTGGTCATTAGGCCACATGCACAATATATCATCTACATATCTATGCTAAATGACCTTCTTTGGAAGAATATTGGGTAAAATATCTTTCAAAAAATTACATATACAAATTATTCATTCCCATTCCAAATCTCTGCATATAGAATTTACTATTAAATTCAAATTTTGAATCCAAAACACATAATCTAATAAGACTGATTATTGTGTGGGCAGGGAGAGTCATATGTTTCTTCTAAAAATCTTAATAAATCTAAAACTGGGATTCAGGTAAATAAACTAGTAATATCATAACTAACAAGTGTGAAACCAAAAGAGATATTTTGTCCATGTAACTTGCCAATGAGGTCAACATTGTTTTTAATATGAGTGTGGGCAATAATTCAAACAAGTGGACTTAAAAGTGACACCAGCCATTTTGATAATTTATAAGTGCAAGACCCAATTGAACACATGATAAATCTAGCAGGGTTGTTAACTTTATGAGTTTTAATCAAACCATACATATATGGTTGTGAAGGCGATAGCGTAACAAGTTGTTTGATGAAGTCATTGTTTTCATCTAAAAGTTTCTTGATTTTTTATTAAATTCGCTATTAACTGTTTCTAATGGATTCTTATTTAATTTAACGTAAGTTTCATGATCACTTAGTAATGTCTCCATTTTCTCAATATAATCGTCTTTGTTGACAATTACTATGCCATGGTTTTTGTCCGCTTTCGTGATGTGTAAGTCATTATCTTTCTTTAATGTCTTTATATCTGTAATGAATCTTTTAGGACAACTTGGATAACTAGACATGGATAACGCATTATAAACAAAACCTTTACAAATATTAATAACTTGTATTGCTACATCACTAATTTTTTCTAGATTACAGAAACCTTTAGCGATATCCACATAGTTGACATGTTGATTATATATTAACTGCAAATTCTAACCCATAATATCCCAAAGAACATTTTGCATCTCTGCTCAATGGTTTGTCTGAAAAATTAAGAATAAAATCCGAGTTACCATGCTTACTTCAATCACTCTCATCAATTAGTCGGTTCAATTTCTTTTTCAATTTTAGTTCTCATTTCCTGCACAAAGTTCTTAATTTAGTATACATATAATCTAACAATTTTACTTTCCACTCTTCAGGTATAGCTGTATGGAATATACCTTTCTTTTCACTTGTAATTTTGAACGAATCACTCACTTCAATCTTCATGATCTCAATATGTTTCTCTAAGATGATCCTTTCAAATTCTTCAAAAGGTTTTAGCCGTAATTTTAATGATCGCTTGTTAAGCAAGGATCTTAGCATAACTTGTCCTTCCATGCAGTTCTTCACGAATTTGAGACGGAGTTTCAACTTATGGGAATTGATGAGTTAAGAACACAAACAAGTTACAATGCGTTTAAGTCCTATCGCACACTTTCCCAAACTCCTTCACTAACTCCCTTAATCCCTCCTCTGAACATGCCACAAACGCAGTGTCGTCCGTAAACGACAATTGGCTCACCTCCAGTTTCTCTCCACTATCTCTAACTCACTCTAATACACTACTCATTACCTTCGCACTTACTTCCCAGCCCATCCATGTACACATTGAACAGCCATGGCGACATGACGCATCCCAGACGCAGCTCCACATTTACCTTAGACCATTTGCAATACCTCTTACAGTGACTTCCTGTTTACCCTGTCATAAGCCTTCTCCAAATCCATACAAACTAGAAAGAGACATCTTTACCCTTTGCTAAAGTTTTCTCACATATCTGTATTACCACAAAAATTTGATCCACGCAACCTCTACCTTTCTTAAACCCAAATAGTTCCTCACCAATTACTCCGTCTGTACCTCTCCTTGTCCATTCAATCAAAACCCTCCCATCAGCCTTTCCAATTACACTCAACAAACTTCTCGCTAAAACTACTACAATCAACAAATAGAAATATATACATATATTCATCCGTTGTTTCCAATTTTGACACCATATATATATATGTATATATGTATATATATATATATATACGTATATATATA
>NC_134777.1:92865483-92870483 GCF_046742065.1 Oratosquilla oratoria
AAAAGCCGTGGTTCCTTCTCACCAAAGATAATCTTATTCAGTTGAAGGAGAGCGATAGCCTCGAGGGAGCATTGGAGCCCTGAAGGAAATCGTCTAACATTAGCCAGAATAGCATTGTATAGGATGCGGCCAAGGCGTCACTGGAGCAAGGAGGAGATGGAGGAGGAGGAGGAGGAGGAGGGGAAGGGAAGAATGGAAGAAGGATTGGGAATAAGTGAGGCCAGGAAATAGAGGAAGAGGAGGACCTGGTGGAGGAAGAGGAAAAGTAGGAACAGGGGATTTCAGGAGCATGAGGATGAGGAAAAGAAGAAAGAGGGGGAGGGGAAGAGGAGGAGGAGGAGGAAGGAAGGAGGGGAGCAGAAGTAGGACGTGAAGGACAGAGAGAAGGATGGGGATTAAGAAGGGGTCGGAGGAAAAGGTAGGGCGAGCAGATGGGGAAAACGGGAGGAAGAGGGGGAGGAGGAAGGAGTAGGAGGAAGAGGAGGAAGAATTAGGAGAAATAGGAGGAAGAGGAGGAGAGGGAGAAGAGTAGGAGGGAGCAGGAGGAATATGAGGAAGACGAGGAGGGAGGAGGAGGGAAGAGGAGGAGGAAGAGGAGAGGTAGAAGAGTAGGAGGAAGTAGGAGGAATATGAGAAAGAGGAGGAGGAAGGAGGAGAGGGAAGAGGAGGAGAAAGAGGAGAGGTAGAAGAGTAGGAGGAAGTAGGAGGAATATGAGAAAGAGGAGGATGGAGGAGGAGAAAAGATGAGGAGGGAGTAGGAGGGAGGAGGAGGTGGAAGACGAGGACGAGGAGGAGTAGGAGGGGGAAGGAAGACGAAACCCTAAAAAGGACAAGAAATTGCGACAGCTTGAACAAAGGCGTGGAATGGATCGGCAAGTTTAATCAAGATGAACTGGACCCTTTCGCAATCTGGATAAGCTTTTCCTCAGCTGAATAAAATCGCCTGGCGGCAGCACAGAGTAATGTACATGAAGAAAATGGCGAAAGTGCTGAATAAATTCCTCCTCCTCCTCTTTCTTCTCCACCTTCTCCTCCTCCTCCTCCTTCTCCTCCTCTTTCTCCTCCTCTTCCCTTTTCATACCTTCTCCACTTTCCATTTCCTTGTTTCTCTTCTTACGCCTCCTCCTCTTTCTTCGCCACTATCTACTCCAATTTCTCTCTCCCTTCCTCCTCCTTCTCTCCTTCCATCTCCTCAAAGCTTGGACTAATAAACCTCCACAATTTTCTTTATTCGTTTTTGAATCTCTCGACTCCAGTTTCACAAATTCATCACCTTCCTTCCTCCATTCCTCTTATCCCCTCCCCTTACCCCCCCTTCCTCTCCCCGTCTTTGCCCTTCGTCGCCTTACGAAGGATGGGTGAATTGGGTGGGTGAGAGGGAGACTATCTTTTATACACGAGATTCTTAACTTATTTCTTCTTCTCTCTCTCTCTCTCTCTCTCTCTCTCTCTCTCTCTCTCTCTCGCTCGCTCTTTTTATGTTCACTTCCTGTTGACTCACTTTCATGACGTCTTGCCAGTTCACCTACACACATTTTAAATCTCCATGATTCTCAAAGCTTCTTTCTCATCATCTTCCGCATTTTCCTTTGATAACCCCAAGATTACATCCTGCCTTTCTCACTTCGGTCGACTCTTGCCTGACTTTTTCCCTCCTTCCCTCCCTCTTCCTCCTTATTCCCCTCCACCTCCATCTCCCTTTCCCTCATTCCCTTCCCTTCCCTTTTCTTTTCTTTGATGCATTTTTTGAGATATCAATCTCACACTATACTTCATCAGATCAATCCTTCGTAATCAGCTCAAAATTTTTCTTAATTCGCCTCATATGCACCTCCTCCTTCGACCTCCCATCAATATCCTCTCTTAACCATGGAGGTGCAACCCCGTGTGACAGTCATTCGGTCTCCATACAAGAGCCCATCTTCTCTTCCACCTTCCCCTGTCATTCCACAACTCTTTCTCAATCGCTGACTGCTCCTCTTGTCCTATTAGCCTTTGGCTGAGAAACATCTCCACGGTCACACAAAGTAGAAAACAGTCCAACATTTCTTCCAGGAGAGTTCAATGGGAAGGACCAAGGAGCCATGGGCTTCCAGTCAGAGGCATATGAGACAACGTTTAATCTTACCTAACAGATTCAGTTCTTTTTTCAAGTGACTTAAATCCCCAAACAAGAGACACCTTCTTGCGGTGTCTCTGTTTTCCCTTTTCAACCACGATAGGTGTGCGGTCCCATAGGCAGGCACTTGATCTCCAGACCGTGTTCGTGTCTTTAATTAAAATACCGAAAAGTCGAGATGGGAACTGTCGCCAGCCTTTCAAAAGCTACACGGTTTCTATAGAGAAGACGCTGAGATTACGGACTGATTAATTAAAACGATTTTGTTCACTAGAAATGAATCATCAGATTGCAGTGACTGTATCTTTTGTCACTCACGTCTCCTAATTCTTAGGCCCCATCTTCACCCCGCCCATCCCCAAATCCTCTCTTAGCATCCTTTCTTTTATCTCCTTCCCCTTCTTCTACTATCACCTTCCTACCGCCCCTCTTTCCGACTCGTAATCCCTTTCTTCTGCTTTCTCCCCCTCCTTCTCCTCCTCCTCTTCTTCCTATATTTTTCTGTTCCTTCTGCAGGTGGCACTTTCCAACACGACATTTCTCAGACCTCGCCAGTAATCTCGTAAGCATTCTTATCTCTCACCCCCTCTCCAGAATCATCCTGGAGAAGGGAGACCATCATTTAAGGGGACCTTGCCACAAGAAAGGGATATTCTTGGAGGTGAAGAACCTTCCTCGAAGAGGAGGCTCTTCCTACAAGATAAATTTTTGAACGATGAGGACGTTCCCGAGGGAGCACTTTCCTGTTATTAAATGGCCTCCCTACTGAAGGAACCTTCCCGAGGGGGAAGGACCTTCCTGAAGGGGGACGACCTTCCTAGAGGAGGATGACCTTCCTGGAGGGGACGACCTTCCTTGGGGGGGGGAGGACCTCCATGAAGGGGGACGACCTTCCTGAAGGAGGATGATCTTCCTGAAGGGGGACGACCTTCCTGAAGGAGGACCATCTTCCTGAAGGGAGAGCACCATCCTGAGGGGGAACGACCTTCCTGAAGGGGGGCGACCTTCCTGAAGGGGGTGTAACCTTCATTTCTAAAGAAGTTAAACTTCTTGTTTCCGCCGTATCCCTTCTATTTACTGTTCGTACAAATTGTGAGATCAACTGACCCGAGGTACTTCTGTATACATTACATCATTGTCTCAGCCGTGATAATACCTGTGTTTGCTTGTGTTGGGTATTCAACCACGCACACATACACACTTTCAAGTGGAATATAGTGCGTTGGTAGGTAATTGGCGATATATGGCATCTGCCGCGATCGTCTTTTTTCATGAAATTATTACATGTAGACGTGATGGCATGACCATCTTCCATGGGTGTGTATATGATGTGTAAAAACCTTCCTGAAGATAATGACCTGAAGGAGGAAATTCCTGAAGGGGAAGGACCTTCCTGAAGGGGGACGACCTTCCTGGAGTGGACGACCTTCCTGAAGGGGGACCACCTTCCTGGTAGGGGATGAATTTCCTGGAGAAGGAGGACCTTCCTGGAGGGGGAGGACCTTCCTGGAGAGGGACGACCTTCCTGGAGGGGGAGGACCTTTCAGGTGGGGGAGGACCTTTCAGGTGGGGGAGGACCTTCCTGGTGGGGAAGGGCCTTCCTGGAGGGGGAGGACCTTCCTGGAGGGGGAAGACCTTCCTGTAGGGTGAGGATCTTCCTGAAGGGGGACGACCTTCTTTGAGGGGAAGGACCTTCCTGTAGGTGGAGGACTTTTCTGGAGGGGGACGACCTTCTTGATGGAAGAGAACCTTCCTGGAGGGCGAGGACCTTCCTGAAAGGGGGATGACCTTCCTTAAGGGGAAGGACCTTCCTGTAGGGGAAGGACTTTCTTAGAGGGGGACGACCTTCCTGAAGCGGGAGGACCTTCCTGGAGGGGGACGACCTTCCTGGAGAAGGACCTTCCTGGAGGGGAGGACCTTCCTGGAGAGGCACGACCTTCCTGGTGGGGGAGGACCTTCCAGGTGGGGGAGGACTTTCCTGGTGGGGAAGGACCTTCCTGGAGGGGGAGGACCTTACTGTAGGGCGAGGGCCTTCCTGAAGGACGACCTTCCTTAAGGGGAAGGACCTTCCTGTAGATGGAGGACTTTCCTGAAGGGGGAGGACCTTCCTGAAGTGGGAGGCCTTTCCTGAAGGTGAGGGCCTTCACGAAGGAGAGGACTTTCCTGAAGGGGAAGGACTTCCCTGAAGGGGGACGACCTGCCTGAAGGGGAACGACCCTCCTGAAGGAAGAAGACTAGTGGAGGACGTTCCTGGAAGAAAAAGATACTATTATACTGGAAATGCTACCTCCAGCATCCTTACTCAACCTAACATCCAGACCGCTGTTTACCTCTACATACTCATGAATTTTACCCCGGTGATCAGGCGAAGTCTGCATAACCAGCTTTTGGTCTTCTCCAAATGACCGACAAATTTCCCCCCCCTCTCTCTCTCTCTCTCTCTCTCTCTCTCTCTCTCTCTCTCTCTCTTTCTTTTCGTTTTTGCCTTTTTTCTTTTTCCTAATTCCTTTTCTCCTTTTTTCCTCTTTTCTTTTCTGGTTTCTTTCTTTTCTCTTTATACTTTGATCTTTTCTAATTTTCATTTTTTAATTTTAGGCTTAGACAGCCATGACAAATAGTATTCAGGCTGTCTTTTGGATGGTGTGAAAACACCTGAGCCGTCTCTGGTCACTGCCCATCACCAAAATAAAAAGATACACGACGTTTCTGACACAGGCTTGCCAAACCTCTAGTACCATTTCTTACAGCTGCCGATGCCCTCCGTTTGCCCTGGATGTGCGGGCATATAAAGTAAACATAGCTTTGTCACCTTCAAACCCATCGATCTCAGATACCCATCGAACTCGATCTCTCTTCTTTCAGGTGAGTCTGATGGCGGGCG